>NW_002060957.1:119060-158648 GCF_000150275.1 Trichoplax adhaerens | reverse complement strand
TACTTCATCAGAATGAACATCTTAACTGCCTAAAATAGTCTTACTTTAGTTGTACTTGAAAGATAATTGATATCTTGACTACTTTGAGACTCGTATCTAAGATACCAGTCGAATCACCCAGACAAACAGCTAGGCTGCAGTGATTTTGACTACTTTTCTTGACTTTAGTGGACTGGATTGAGTGGTGTATAGAAGATAGAATGGCATGAGCATGGTTGCTTACTACAGTAGTCTGTCTATAGAGTTGTGTCGTTATTGAATTCTTCTTGCTTTAGTTGTACTTCATCAGAATGAACATCTTAACTGCCTAAAATAGTCTTACTTTAGTTGTACTTGAAAGATAATTGATATCTTGACTACTTTGAGACTCGTATCTAAGATACGAGTCCAATTACACAGACCATCAGCTAAGCTGAAGTGATTTTGACTACTTTTCTTGACTTTAGTGGACTAGATTGGGTGGTGTAATAGAAGATAGAATGACATGAGCATGACTGCTTACTACAGTAGTCTGTCTATAGAGTTGTGTCGTTATTGAATTCTTCTTACTTTAGTTGTACTTCATCAGAATGAACATCTTAACTGCCTAAAATAGTCTTACTTTAGGTGTACTTGAAAGATAATTGATATCTTGACTACTTTGAGACTCGTATCTAAGATACCAGTCGAATCACCCAGACAAACAGCTAGGCTGCAGTGATTTTGACTACTTTTCTTGACTTTAGTGGACTGGATTGAGAGGTGTATGGAAGATAGAATGATATGAGCATGACTGCTTACTACAGTAGTCTGTCTATAGAGTTGTGTCGTTATTGAATTCTTCTTACTTTAGTTGTACTTGAAAGATAATTTAAATCTTGACTACTTTTCGACTCGTATCTAAGATACCAGTCGAATCACCCAGACAATCAGCTAGGCTGCAGTGATTTTGACTACTTTTCTTGACTTTAGTGGACTGGATTGAGTGGTGTAATAGAAGATAGAATGACATAGCATGGTTGCTTGTTAGTCAGTCGATAGAGTGATTGCAATGACAGTCTCAATCTCGACATGGTCGATGCAAGATCAACCAAGAAAAAAGGAGTACTGTACTGGAATAGTTGAGTAGAAATGCTTTACGTAGCCCTCTACCCTTGTCTCCACTACTATTGAAATTGTTAGTGCACATGTTACCAGCAAAACACAAACATCCGCATACTTACTTCACCACTGGTTTTATTGCCATTTTTTTGGCTCATTTTGATTCAGTAAAGGACCAAAGAAATCAATCAATTGCTTGAATTGGAAAGACGAATCCACTCCTTTTCTCCTAAGTAGTCTTCAATTGAACAGTAGCTTAATCCACTGACTGTTTTACTTGCCAATGTCTACCGGCAATGGCCGCTGGTCGGTTTATATACGTTCGGCTTCGGGTGAGTTTGGTATTAGGCCAAGGGCCGACTTGACGAAGGGTGTGTGACTGTGAGGTTACTGTTCCATTCAAGTCATACTGCTAGTCAATTTGGTAGATAATTGTTAGCCGATTGTCGATCGTGAGTGGATAATGGACGAGCGAGAACGGTCCCCCCCTCTCCATCGTCTATATCGTGTTCCTTTCATGCGTTACGACAACTGGATTGAGTAAGCAACAACGCACAGATGGTCAATGCGTATCACTCAACCGTAACGGTTCGTTACAGTACGGAACGGATCAACATCGATGATGTAACATGAGATCAGTCATGGCGATTGCATTGATTTATAGATGGCCATTTTCTATCTTGTCCATGGATTGGATCGTAATTATGACAAGAATCGGAGATGATGGAATGGATAATTCATTTTCTGCCTTGTCTATGCTATTGCTAGTTGTTACAAAATGACTTGTGACAACGATCAAAACCATGGATGAGACAAGAATCGTTGATGATGGAATGGATAATTCATTTTCTGCCTTGTCTATGCTTTTGCTAGTTGTTACAAAATGACTTGTGACAACAATCAAAATCATGGACGAGACAAGAATCGTTGATGATGGAACGGATCAACATCGATGATGTAACATGAGATCAGTCATGGTGATTGCATTGATTTATAGATGGCCATTTTCTATCTTGTCCATGGATTGGATCGTAATGATGACAAGAATCGGAGATGATGGAATGGATAATTCATTTTCTGCCTTGTCTATGCTATTGCTAGTTGTTACAAAATGACTTGTGACAACGATCAAAACCATGGATGAGACAAGAATCGTTGATGATGGAATGGATAATTCATTTTCTGCCTTGTCTATGCTTTTGCTAGTTGTTACAAAATGACTTGTGACAACAATCAAAATCATGGACGAGACAAGAATCGTTGATGATGGAACGGATCAACATCGATGATGTAACATGAGATCAGTCATGGTGATTGCATTGATTTATAGATGGCCATTTTCCATCTTGTCCATGGATTGGATCGTAATTATGACAAGAATCGGAGATGATGGAATGGATAATACATTTTCTGCCTTGTCTATGCTTTTGCTAGTTGTTACAAAATGACTTGTGACAACGATCAAAATCATGGATGAGACAAGAATCGGTGATGATGGAATGGATAATTCATTTTCTGCCTTGTCTATGCTTTTGCTAGTTGTTACAAAATGACTTGTGACAACAATCAAAATCATGGATAAGACAAGAATCGTTGATGATGGAATGGATAATTCATTTTCTGCCTTGTCTATGCTTTTGCTAGTTGTTACTAAATGACTTATGACAACGATCAAAATCATGGATGAGACAAAAAATTCCTCTTGATCATCAAGGAGAATTGGTCAATGAGCCATTCTAAATATTGTACTGTAAGAAAAGAAAAATGACGGCTAGATTCATGATCATTTGACTCTTACGTCGATGCTTTGGAGAGAGCTACATGGTGTCTGATTGAGAACTACTATATCTAGCTATGGGAAGACATTGTTGTAAGATTTGTCTTCAACAGCCCTAGTAAGAAGAGGAATCGAAGTAATTTCTTACTTTTGACCTCGGTCGAGCTAGCTGCCTTCAATTCATTGAAGCGATTGATCAACTTAACACCATTACGACGGTGGCCGATGGAGGCTAGAATTTGATATAATACTCTAGACACGGCTAGATGAATTATTATTTTACTCTACGTCGATACTTTGGAGAGAGCTTCAAAGTATCAGAACTACTGTATCTAGCTGTAGGAAGACATTGTTGTTCGCGTTGTCTTCAACAGCCCTAGTAAGAAGAGGGATCCAAGTCATTTCTTACTTTTGACCTCGGTCGAGCTAGCTGCCTTCAATTTATTGAAGCGATTGATCAACTTAACGCCATTACTACGATGGCCGATGGAAAGCAACAATTTGATATCATTCTCCAGGAGTAGTTTAGCACTAGCACAGCAGTACTGTTGACAACAAGGTGCCAAGGTGGATTAACTTGCCGTTGTCAACGCATTACTGCCAGACTGCATCCTATCCAGCAGTCTAGGGAGTCTAGTAGTAGACGGTAGTGTGTTTCTTCACTTGCTTACTTCTCATACTAAAGCTCATACTGCATACCGGAAATAAGCTGGAAGGCAGTTGATGCATTGCAGCTGCCATAACTTGGGATTGGCGGAATAACTGAAGGAAATACTCTATTCTTACTATTACTAATATCACTTAATACGACAAGTAGCAGCTAGCAGCTTGAATATTACGCTTTGCAGCAAATCCTTCATTATTTTACACAGCTTTGGACCTATTGGAAACAGGTGTGGAGTACTTTTTGACTGGTTAGCCTACTTGACATAGACTTTTTGCATTTGGAAACAGCTGTGTAGAATCCAATTGTAGCTCTCTTTTACTCGTTGCAGGACTGTTGGGTGTTGTTTTGTTACTGATATACCGCAGCATACAGATATCAGTACCAAATAGGATTGAACATTGCCGGAAATCCCTTATTTGACGTGTCTATACACGGCCTTTTGCTCTTCAAAACCAGGTGTGTACAGTAGCATCGAGCTGTTGTGTTGCTATGTTTCGGAATTGTTTCCATGACTAGTATATTATACGCTATGTGTTACTATGGCTCATTTTATCATTCACAAGTATATTGGATAGTGATTTAGAAATGAAGATGAATTATTTCCATGACCGTACATTAGATACTGATATAGAAATAAACATAAATTGCTTCCATGACCGTATATTCGATACTGATATAGAAATAAACATGAATTGTTTCCACGACTGTAAAGTATATTGGATAATGATATAAAAATGAACATGAATTGTTTGCATGTCTAGTACATTATACGTGCTGTGTTATTATGGCTCATTTTATCGTTCACAAGCATATTGGATAGTGATATAGAAATGGATATGAATTGTTTCCATGACCGTACAGTACATTAGATACTGATATAGAAATAAACATAAATTGTTTCCATGACCGTATATTGGATCATGATATAGAAATGAACATGAATTGTTTGCATGTCTAGTACATTATACGCGCTGTGTTATTATGGCTCATTTTATCATTCACAAGTATATTGGATAGTGATATAGAAATGAATATCAATTGTTTCCATGACCGTATATTGGATAATGATATAGAAATGAACATGAATTGTTTCCATGACTAGTACATTATATGCGCTGTGTTATTATGGCTCATTTTATCGTTCACAAGCATATTGGATATTGATATAGAAATTAATATTGCAGTCAATCTTTGATCGCCTTGGCACAGCCTTTTATCGTTGAGGAATAAGTAAGTACTGAAGTATCGAGCAGTCTCGTTGGTATTTTGTTTTCATTATGACTGATTTATCGTTAGCTAGGATATATTCATGTACAAACTGCATTCGTGGACGTTGCAGCTAATCCTTCGTCTTTTTTTACATATCCTTTTACCTATTGAAAATAGGCGGCATCGCCTGTAATATACCTGATACAGGGTACAGTACTGCTTTCTTCCCAACTGGCTACGATTAGAATGAAATACTCTTCCTCTGGTCACGTTGAATAGAAATACAATACTGCACCTATGGATGTTGCAAAATCATGGATGCAAACGGATGATGAAGGGGATAGCTCAGATTATACCATTGATGCAAGCAGCAGCGGCACTAATCGAACCACCGGTGCAACCCAAAATCGTCGAGTGTCCATTCTTCAACAACGAGATTATTGTAAACAATTTTGTTCCCCATTAACTTCTGTTCGACAATTCCAATCCAATTATCTAAAATCCATCCACAAGACCGACCTGGACAGGAATTTACTTGATTTAGATGCCAATGATATGGCCTCAGCCATGAATTTACCTATTGAGACTGTTCAAGAATTGAGCCAAGTCTGTAGGTTGGTGTACAACTCTTATAGTTACACTAAATCTCAATACTCTACTTACGTGTAATGGTGTCAAAGCCCCATCAAAAACTGAAAGCAATGTTTGCTCCAATGTTGCATATACGATATCCATGCTGATGATATACCAAGTGTAGAAGATGTAATTTCTGTCTACTTACACGGATAGAATATAGTCATGGACACTTGGTCACCGAGATAATAAATAAAAGACGATTAATCAACCTATTTTTTTCTTTTTAATAGTGTCGACCAGTTGAAGGTCAGTTTTCAATACCCCAACGCCAGTTAAGCTCACTCTGATAGGATGTATCATAATAAAAGAGTCATCTTGTGGAGGAAATGAATTCATAGCTATCCATAAATTACCTCATCATGTTGTGCTAGTGTTGCAACTACTGTCATTATGTACCAATTTTCATTGCGCTATACTATAATTAGTAGCAATTAATCTTTCTTATACGCGTATGATGTGACAATTGACCAGTTCGCGCGCAGTAGAGATACATTCGAGTTGCGTAGAAAGTACAGTATGTAGGATTAACAAATTTTTGCAAACGATTGCAAGTTATCACTATTTCTTATGGCAGTAGTTGACTGTTGTTGAACTACCTAATATTACCAAATCTTTTACAACTAATATTTGTCACACAATACTATTTTGCCTAAAATGATCTAGTGCCCTGCAGAAAATGAAATAAGCCTAGAAGATGCATCACCAGATAACGTACCTGAAGGCGTCGAGCTTAAGGCTATGATGCAGTAAGTTGAACTTCTATATAGGATCAATCCTTTTTATCTACCTGGTCTATCTATCTGTAAGATAGTATATCACACATGGAACAATGCAATTGATGCACTCAATTTTTCTCCTACGTTAAAATGCCAACATAATGTTACTATCGATAACTTAATCTTTGCCACGATCGAATTTCATTTTATAGCCAAATCGAGGTACTGAAGAAGAAGAAGCGATCTAAAAATATTAACTACTTAAATAATAAGGTTTGACTATTAGCAGTACGAGATATAGAGAATTGGAATCTCTTCCTTTAGCTATTGAATTATTTCTCAATCCGTTATTGATAAAACCATATCAATTGATTCTAGAATCAGCCACATATTGATAGCGTTGATGCAAGAGTCTGTGATATTGAAGATGGAGAAGTCTTATTGATTGTTGCTGTTTATCATCCAATTAGGGTAAAATGAATCATTTAATATTAATCAGCACAATAAATCGGACATACCGTTTCAATTAGTGAAGAACTGTATAAAAAGTGGAATATTGTAGTTTTAAAAGCTTGATTTAACCAGTGTCACTGTAACATTCATTGACAAATTCTAAACTCTTTTCATTTCAGTTGGTAAAGAATCAGGAATATAGCGTTATTGGCAGTCAATCGCTAAGTGAATTGCGCGATAAAATCGAATGCTTTAGTGATGAAGTTGTAACAACGGAATGTAGTAGCAATCCAGATATGGTATCTTCTGAACCAAGAGCAACAGTATGTACATTTATGCTGTACAATTTTTATGTAATCTAAGCATTTTAACGATGATTACCTCTATGATCTACAATAACGATACATTCGTATACTGTCAACATAATTTTATAATTGTTTTACTTTCACTGGTAGGAAATCTCGACATCAGCCTTCTTTTTTATTGAAAATGTCTTTTACAATGATATGAGACATCTTTTATGCAAAGACTATAGCAAGTACTTATTAACTACTGTACTGGATCAATTACAGCTGATTTACCAGCTTAATATTCTATTAACCTTGAGACTCATTTCAATAAATTAAAGAGATTTAAAGAATCGACTTATTCGTTTACTTGCTTTCATAATCAGAATAATTATTGACTGGGCCAAGAAAAATAGTGAATGGGTAGACAAAGGACTTGGTGTACCATCTTCTAAATTAATGACAGAGGTGAAATTTATAGATTTGAAAATCCGTTTGGGTTATCCATATCTTTTTTGTCATCAAGGGGACTGTGAACATTTAATTATTTTTCAAGATTTACGGTAAGAAATCTTCCGACATTGAGCGGAAATACCGGCTATTTCTATGATTTATTCCCCCAGCAAAATCAGTAGTTTAAATGGTATTGTTTTTACGCCATAGATTACTTTCAGAAGGAGACATTCAAAGCAAGGCAATCTATCCTGTATCATTATTTAAAAGTCGGCCACGGCGACAAAAATGTCGTATATGTGATATGTTTATAGCTAAGTACGCATGAGAACTATTGAATGCTTTATACTTTATTATAAAACTAACAGAAAACCGTTATTAGTATTATTGATTGTCTTTTTTACTCGATACTGATTCTGTTAAGGTGGATAACTTTCAACGATCGACTAGCTTCGTCAGACCCATCCTTTTTCTGTAATAAATGTTTCCGTGCTCTTCACTATGGCGAAGACGGCTCGAAAATTTATGATTTTGAAGCCTATTCCTACGTTGATGACTATATATAGCTGTTGTACGTTTGATAAAATTTTAGCCCTTAATTAAGCATTCTATTGCTATTTCTCATTCCATAGTAGAAACAGTGATTGTAAATTATTTCAGTATCTAATACGATAGTTATTGATGTTGCACTCTAATTGCAATAAATTATTGTGAATATCAAAGAGAACATCTATCTAGTGAAAATTGAATTAAAGCATGCTTTTTTTCTCCTATTTCATAAATTAATAATGTTGCTAGATATTTATTAGCCGACACAGGCTATAATATATTTTCTATTGAATGAACGTTCAAACTTGTCTTGGCTTCATCTGGAAGCAATTATACCATTATAGAATAAAAAAGTTGTTATTATGATCTTGTTCGTATTTGTGATAAGCTAGCTTACAGTAATTAATGGAATTCAAATATTTCATGTTATGCATCGCAGTAAATTATAAGTCTAGCAATTTGATGTATTTATTGGACATGCAGCCATTACACAAATATCATGTGTTGGCGCTCATAGCATGCCAGCAGAACTTCATGCAATCAGGATCTGCCATGATTTCGTGTTCTGCTGTTACTCTCTTAGACGGTATCTCTTCATTGTGGTGTACCACAATCTATTCACGATTGTTAATCTAATTTTATTTTTAATGCTACTAAACCCTTCAAAAAGCTTAAGGAAGATCATAAGTTATTCCATAGCATAGGATGTAATTTCAACGGAATTTTATTTTATAATGCCGTGATCGACAAGCAAAGAGCCGATTCGTAGCCTTAACAAATGATATAATTTTCAATTTAAATTAATCATACGAATTTCATAGTTACAGAATGAAGAGAGGTACTACTAATAATAATGATAAAACAGTATTATACAATTCAAAATTAACTGTATAAGACATACGGCATATTATGTAGTTACGTGAAAATTAGCTACAGAATCAGTATACACCTTAGATATGCGTAGTAAATAGATTTAGCGATGACAGTTGCTAATAAACTACTTGCAACATTATTTACACAATAGATGGTTTAGCTAGAAATATAGCATAGGCAGCGATTACATACAAATAGAGTTATATCTAATAAATGTATTTTCCTTGGCCTTAGGTTTCTATTGTATTGGATACTGGATATGGATTAGGTATGCATGGACAACGCTTATATGAATTATCATCATGCATAGTAGCGAAGAGCATTACCATAGCACCTGATGGCCATCACTTTATAGTGCACTTTATGCAAGTTAAGGAGGTTGATGAAAGCGATTTGCAATGTACTTCACTACAATTAAATTTGTAACGCATTGAAACGATGTATTTAGATTAAGCGTGTCATAGAATTTCCGTCATTTCTAATTAACTATCATTTGGTTAGAGATGGAATTGCAGATAGTCCCATATTCCAGTTTCGTAAGATGAGATTGTCTACAATAAATCATACAGCGTCTAAATTCAAAGTAATATTAATCCACAATAACATTTAGGGTTACAGGTATAAAAAACTAATGCAATAAATCATACAACGTCTAAATTTGAAGTAATATTAATCCACAATAACATTTAGGGTTACAGGTATAACAAACTAATGCAGTTATTCGTAGAGATTTTGCTATAATTACGTTTTAGTATGTAAGACTCTAGCATTATTAATCCATGGTTGGGAAATTATGATAATCGGTAAGTAACACATAGAGCTTAGATTGATTAGCTTTTTAAGCGCTATTCTGCTGTAATAAATAAGTAGCATAAAATGCATTCAAGTTGTAAAGTTTAATGCTTCCTTTACTTGTATCCACCTACTAATCGTTAATGGTGATTTTCGTTTCCATTTTGAAATCGGAACCAATAGAATTGCGATATACATTGATCCGAAGTGACCTCAGTTATGAGTGTAATCATTTCAGGTTTAATACGAATCACAGGATGGATCCTATCTTGCAATTCTAACATTATTTACTTTTCGAAAAAATCTCGAAGATGATCCACTGTAGTCGAAATAGTAATGAAGGTAACTCTATCTTGATAAGGATAACTGCATACAGAAGTCGCGTAACCACAAATTATTTTAGCATACTCGAAGGCGGAAGCAGCTAATATCGAAGATTTAATATGGTTAAATCGATAAGTCGGTAGTATCTTTAATAGGACTTGATTTGCTATATTTACTAATTCGATATAAGTTTGCTGGCTGAATTGATGATAGTGATGCTGATGAAAATGAATGATATACTCGAGGAAATGTGGAGCAATTGGTGGTGATAATCGGAAATCGATATAATTGAGGATAATTATTTCCAATCGTTTCATTTCTGCTTTCTTATAATAATGCGTGCATGATGTTAAGAATTCTTCCATTTTCGGTGGCTGACATTCTTCGACCTTGCAAGCAATCATCATGCACGTTAGACCAACCAATTCGAAGCAATCTTCTGTTACTGTTACGACTTTCAAGAATCGATCCAGATAGTTGACAGCCATAAATAGCGTATCCCGTTTTATGTTGTGCTTTCGCGATAAATTAATCATAGAGCTAATTAATGCTTCTCTCTGAGTTGGCGTAATGTAGATTTGGCACTTTAGACATTGGCTAGGATGGTAGCTCTTTTCTTTCTGTTTCATAGCACGTACAATTTCGAAGCTATATAATTCAAAATCATCTTGAAATCTACAAGTTGCGGAGTTATTGCTTGTTGTTGTACTGCTATCATCGGGCTGAGCCATTTCTGATCTTATTATCTATAGTAAGAATATAGGTGTAACACACGGTGGAATAACAGCGAAACGAATAAATAATCAAGCAACTCTTCTATGTCGTTATATTTTTAAGTATAAATTAATAGCTTTGGTAAATCGTAATGGTTTTGTCGATAAAAGATTATTTCACTTTTTACCTGAGAAATTATTCTTACTAGCAGAACTACTGATAGAATTGTATTCTTGGCATGACCAATTAGTTGATAGCTTATCGAAAAGTAAGTAAATTAATAGACTATCTAACCAATTCCGCTCCATTCTTTGATATTCGTCTAATTGCTGTACACATGTAGTAGTGTGATTATAGGTTACCAATAGATGAAATACTGATTCTGATCAGCTATGCTGGTTACAATTATGCATCGAATGGGATTAGCGGCTGCTATTGACCGATTCGATTCAATTTGAAAGCTTAATTCAATCGTGAATGTTGGTAGTAGAACATCGTATGTTCTACGTATGTTCTACTAATGTTCTACTTTAACTTCCAAATACCCCAAAAGTACAATACAAACTGCTGTAAGAAGAAAGAGCGGACCTATCTCTGTCTTTGATTACCGTAGCGACGAAAATAAAACTATCAGAACATTGCTAAGCTGTTGTGATTAGTCAGCGGTAAATATTAACAAAAAGATTTAGAATACTTTTTTACTAGATGTACAGTATACTGCACAAATCAAGTACATTGGGATTTCTTTCAACACCTGCACAAATTAAGAAAATGGCCTATTAACTTGTACCATCAAACACTGATGCAAGTTGATAGTGTAGATCATAGCCAGCTAATGTGTTATGATGGAGAGATTTTAGCAACTTATGATATCATATCTACGCAGCATAATCTTACCTTCTATCCTCTTTAAGCCTGTGAAGTGATGATCGTAGTAAAGCTTGGAATCATCCCTGAATAGATGAGATAGTTATAGTCAGTTTCTTAAAGGCTGAGTCTACTCAGAATACGCTAATAAAGATCATAGGTTAACAACGCTTATGATTTGGGCATCCAGTACTTTTAAAAAGTTTCTTGGTACACCGAACCAACGTGAGCGGCGATCATCCTTACTTACCTACTGTCATGGTTTAGCAGCTACTTTAGCTTGCGATAGTTGTTAATTTGCTCTCTCTCTCTCTCTCGTTTTCTTAACTAATTTGCAGTACGGTACCTTTTAAATTTGATGTAATGTAAGCACGCTATCATTCAAGATTCTAGCCATACAAGAGGAGTGAGATTCTACAAGAGGATGCTGTCATGGACTACTAAAATGTATCGTAACAACTTATGCTGAGTAATTCATTCGCTCTACAGTTTTCTTAACTCATGTACAGTATCTTTATGTTTACTACATAAGTTATCATCCAAGATTCCAGCAGGACAAGAGGATACTGTCATATTAACTTAAATTACTAAAATATACTGTAATCGATAGCACTGTACAGTATACTGTACACCTATTGGGAAGTAGAAAAAATAGCAATATAACATTGCAATTACTTCCTTAAAATTTTCATACAGTACTGTAGCCATGCCTCTCCGAAACATGTGAGAATATTACCCGATTAACACGTGTACTTGAGTATTACAACATAAAAAAGGAAAAATATCGGACAGTTTAATGATTAATCTTGTCGGAAATAAGCTTGAAATTGAAGGATAACATAGAGATGCAATTTAACTTAATAAAAAAATATGCCGCTTTGCCTTATACTGGCATGAATTTTGAAATAAACCGATAAAAACATGTCCTTATTTGCTGCGTCGTTACGATTCGTGCCGTTAATGGCAATTTTACTTGGGTATCACAACATAAAGGAAAAATATCGACAGTTTGATGATTAATCTTGTCGGGAATGAGCTTGAAATTGGAGGATAACGTACAGATACAATTTAACTTTGTAAAAAAAAAAATACGCCGCCATACTTTATACTGGCATCAATTTTGAAACAACCCGATAAAAACGTGTCATTATTTGCTGCATCGTTACGATTCGTGTCGTTAATGGCAATTTTACTTGGGTATCACAACATAAAAAAGGAAAAATGTCGACAGTTTGATGATTAATCTTGTCGGGAATGAACTTGAAATTGAAGGATATCGTAGAGATACAATTTAACTTTGTAAAAAAAATACGCCGCCATACTTTATACTGGCATCAATTTCGAATTAACCCGATAAAAACGTGTCCTTATTTGCTGCGTCGTTAATGGCAATTTTACCGTGTCTGAGTTTAAATCAGTTGCTCTTACTAGTATAAAGGTGTTTTAATCATTGGCAAATGAGCAGTTTTGTGGTAATTTGTAGCTACATCTACTAATCGATAGGGAACATGAGTCATTAGGATTTATGAGTTAATAAATTAAATGGTGTCATAAATTGATAAACTACTCATAAATGAGTGATTACCCGGTCTAGCAGACTTCGTGGAGCACTACAGAGCTAATTCATCATTATTGAAGTAGTAGAACTAGGATTAAAATGTTCAATTACCTTTTTTCAACGTTCACTGTATCGATTACGTCCTTGAGTAGGTCTACAAATGCTCCATCAATATTGGCAACTTTTCCCTGTTATACTCGTAAGTCAAGTGTGAATCGGGCCAGGTATACTTATCGTTTAGTCCTAATTATTTATTAGAATATCTAATCAATTGAATCAAGGCTCACAGGTTATTTTTTGACCGCAAGTGCCCATACTACGTGTATATCCGCCGTAATTTTGAGTTAAAATGGATTATACCGCACTTGTTTTCGCAGTTGATCATTTCATTTCTAGAATATAGGCGATGTACTGTAGCTTGCTTCTAGATAAAAATTGATTGACAAATTATTAATTCTCTCGGAACCTTGGATCGTATTGCTATCATTTGTGCTAATCAATGTCGCTACTTTACTTGATCTAGTGCATTGATAACCTAATTTAATGAGGCATATCGGCTCGAAGCATGCCGTATAGGAGTGATTGACTGACCGCGAATTCATATCCTTTTTCAACTTGACATTTTTTTATTTCCTTCCTTATACATCGAAGGAAAATGTGAATGTCAAGCTCAGGCACACATTAACACTGTTGTATTGATGACCTCATGTCCCCTAAATGGACATGAAGGAGAGTTTCAGTCACGTTTACTCTATAGCATCGATTTATTGACGGACAAGAACGGCTATGCTTGCGTTATTCAGCTTGTGGACCATAGTAGGAAAGGAGTTACAGAAACAGCTAAATCCTACGGACCCACTGCAAAATAACCTGGGAAATGGGGATGAACATAATGTAACTAGTGGCGGTACATTGACTGTAGTCTCCTTATTGGATGTGCAGGGGGTGATTTTAGTCAGGGACTGGAATGATAACCAATTTTTGCCTTGGAAGTCATATTAGAGCAATTAGTACTGCATAGTCCCTGCAGGACTTGAAAAAGCCGCCGGAAGTCCCTAGTCTAACCTATCGAGGAAAATAGCCAGCATCGCCATCATGTAGCTAGCGGCGGTACATTGACTGTAGTCTTCTTATTGGATGTGCAGGGGGTGATTTTAGTCAGCGACTGGAATGATCACTAATTTTACCCTTGGAAGTCATATTAGAGCAATTAGTACTGCATAGTCCCTGCAGGACTTGAAAAAGCCGCCGGAAGTCCCTGGTCTAACCTATCGAGGAAAACAGCTAGCATCGCCATCATGTAGCTAGCGGCGGTACATTTACTGTGGTCTCCTTATTGGATGTGCAGGGGGTGATTTTAGTCAGTGACTGGAATGATCACTAATTTTTGCCTTGGAAGTCATATTAGAGCAATTAGTACTGCATAGTCCCACCAGGATCTGAAAAAGTCGCCGGAAGTCCCTGATCTAACCCATCGAGGAAAACAGCCAGCATCGCCATTCTGATCCATCCGTCCGCCCATATGTCCGTTAAAATTGCCCAAGATAGGAAAAACGCAAGCACTGCAGGTTTTGTCCTTCCACCCGCCTGTCCGTAAGACGATCCTATAGAAACTCACTGCAATTGGTATGAATGGACTTGTGCAAACTAACGTTTCATCTTACTATAGACTAGACCATAGAGCACCTTTTGCTCTATAGTAATGACAGTATACAGAATCTGTTGGGGCATGTTGTATAGGCGAGGGATAAGGCCCCCAATTTTTAATTGAGCTCACGTCATCAATTTTCGCCATTGGCCAGCTTATAAGAGTAGAAGGTAGCGACGCAAGATTTCATTTTTCTACTTGTTCTACATCATTTTCAAGCTTAAAATCGATATTATCCTAATTGATTAGACTATACAAGGCAGCTATGAGGACAGTGAGCCCCAACGAAATTTCTCAATTGCAGAAAAACAGCTCGAACATTCGCAATATTTGTATTCTGGCCCATGTTGATCATGGTAGGTAGGACAAGAATCATTTATTCCAATCAACTTTTACACCTTTGTACAATTGCTTCGCTTGTTGATCGAAATACTTGTTCTATGTGTTAAGAAATGGGCAAATTTTATCTGTGTCATGTTTGCATAAGTGTTTCGATGATGCAGTAACGATACGATCGACTCATTCTGTAGTAATGCAGTGTATAGATGCTGCGTCAGCGTAAACATAGTAGTCCAAATTCAGTATACTCCATGACGGCGGTAGAGAATTTTGAAAGGGTTTTTCTTCATTAAAAGTGTTTTCTATACGTTCTACAGATAGTAGTCCTACAAATAGGAGGTACTCTAAATTTTCTATGATCATATTGCACTTATAATATTCTATAGAATCTGGTATATCCAAGTTCAATGTACAGTACAATCCATGGCTGAGATGTAGTAGAACTTGAAAGGATTCTTTTCGTCTTATTAATATCTTTGCGATAGAGTTCTATTACGTACATACTAATACGGATAGATACGATGTACTACACAGTCTATTCTCCAATTTTCTATGATACTAGAGTAGTTTTGATATCCTTTGTGATCGTGACACAAGTTCAGTATACTTTAAAATGATAGCTGCATTCCTTCTCCCTTGGTATCATTTACGTATGATGTACACCATCATTTGGTATCGTTTAGCTAGGTGTACGTGTATATGTTATATATACAATCATGTAACTGCAATATAGTTACTTCGAATTTCCTAAGGTTATACTGCAGTTTAGATAGCCTTGATGATCCTGGTTTTAAGTTTAGCATACTTTGAATGGCTCTTATACGCTTATTCAATCTCCCTTGATATCGTTTAGCTATAATAGATACAATCATGCAATTGGTATTCTAAATTTCTCAGGACGATATGACATCGATTTCCTTGGTGATCGCAGTCCAAAGACATATTTAGAAACGACTAATATGCTTTAAACTTTATTTCTGTAGTATCGTTGTATACCATTTCTACACAGTCAGATTGAAACCTACTCACTTAAATCTTATATGGCCAGGCTAAAATAAGCTACCAATACACATACTGTAATTCGTACGTCGATGTACCAATGTACATGTCTAGATCAAGTTTCCCAAATTAGGCTATACAAGGGGTTACAACTGAATGAAATTGGCTAAAATAGAGAGTATAAGAAAAGGGTAATACAGGTAGAGGTAGACTTACGGGATTCATTGAGCAATTCTTTCATCCTGCAGGTAAAACTACTCTTGCTGATTCACTAATCGCTAGCAATGGAATCATATCAACACGTTTGGCCGGAAAGGTAAATCATTCACTCGTTATAATTATCAAATCGTTGTTAGACTTTAGAAAAATCGATAATATTGCTGTAAATGATTCTACTGTGGGGTAATGTTGCAATAGATGATAAATGAATTTATATCGGTGCAGGTCCGGTACATGGATAGCAGGGAAGACGAGCAAGTTCGGGGTATTACTATGAAATCCAGTGCAATCTCGTTGCATTATCCACACAGTGGTAAGAAATTTTAATCATATATTACTGCATTGATTAATGTTATATCATTATAAATCATGGAAATAGAAACTCAAAAATATTAATGAAAGGTGCTATTGGTGCTTGTTGACATTCTACATTTCTATAGATGGTGGTGACTATTTAATCAATTTAATTGATTCACCTGGGCATGTGGATTTTTCTAGCGAGGTCTCTACCGCAGTCCGATTATGTGATGGCGCAATTATTGTTGTCGATGCTGTAGAAGGTGTTTGTCCGCAGGTAAATGCGACTGATACTTGAAAAAATTTGAAAGATATTCTATTGCATGTACATAATAACGCCGGTATAATTGATAAAATGTTGCCTAAATGTAAATAAGTATAGCTTGCTATGGCTGTATTGCTTTCACTTCAGTGATGTGCTGTAATAGTACGATTTATTATCCGTTTCGATAAAATTTTCTACATTGAGTAATAATTAGAGTATGAAATCAAATAGCAGATCAGTAAGCGTACCATAGAGTGCAACATTTGTATTGATAGATTTTATAATCAGATTTCTGATCCAATTTTAATCTGTGATACATCTATCAAGATATCCTAATCATGATACCGAACCCAATACGATATATTCTCATGCGATAGATATATATTCAATTGAGGATGCAGCATGAGTTACTACTTGTATACCTATGGCTATGTCATGCAGCTATGGAATCAAAATTTGATCATAAAATGACATTGATTAGTATTAAACAGATGTTCATCTCTCTTATAAATTAGACACATGTTGTCTTAAGGCAGGCTTGGTTGGAAAGTATACGCCCTTGTTTGGTGATTAACAAGGTCGATAGACTAATAACTGAATTAAAATGCAGTCCAATGGAGGCTTACGTACGCTTGCAACAAATTTTAGAGCAGGCAAGTATATCCGTATAGTATCACATTCTTGAGGTAGATTTATTGAGTATGTATTGCATGCTGCTATTAGTCTCTTGTGATATGTCGTTTCTCACTGCTGTGCTGCATTTTTGCGAGCATTCGGATCCTGTATGTCAATCCTGCTGTTTCACGTGTTTATCTACCTATTTTGTTGAGTTACTTCATAATGTTGTTTAGTTGATGCTCATCACTCGTTGAAGACAGGGAGATAGCCAGTTGCGACGCTAGCTATTGAGTCTCGTCTGTCGTCTTTATCTGTTGGAGCTAAATCAATAAATAGACGTAATCTCGTAGCAACTTATAGTAATTTCCTAAAGTGCAGCTATTATATATGATTATAGTTTTTAAATCAAGGGATTAAAACGTAAATTTTAGGTTAATGCATTAACTGGTGAATTATTTACCGTAAAAGTTATGGAAGATTCTGAGGTAACTGGAGATATTGAGTTTAAAGTTAAAAAATTATATTTGCTTTCTTAGATGCTTCTTAAGATAACCCTTTTCTTTTAAATTCTTCTATCCCGGAATTAGATTGTTGATGAGAAAAATAAGAAGGAAGATAAATCAATGATGGAAAACGGTGAAAATGTAAATCAGATAGCAATTTATTAATTTTTGTCTAAGTAATTACTACTGTACTAAAGAGTGAAGCTATTTCATTCATTTATAAGTTATATGACTGGAGCATTGGCTTGGAAGATATCGATGATTCATCTTTGTACTTCTCACCTGATCAAGGCAATGTTGTATTCGCTAGTGCTATAGATGGATGGGGCTTCAGGTATTATACAAATAACGTAGATGTTCTGCTATGTAGGGCCTCGATAATGCCATATGGGAATAATTAATGATGCCTTCCTTACACAATAGCCCTCTTGGATTTGAAGCACCACTATAATTAATATAAACTATCATTATGTAATAGAATCTCTGATTTTGCTGCTATATTTTCCAAGAAGATTGGTGTAAGTCAAGCGATTATGAATAAGACACTATGGGGTGATTTCTACCTAAATAGCAAAACCAAAAAGATTATGAAAGGGGCTCAGGCACGTTCATGAAGTGATCAAGCGTATAATACTGTATCTTTTTATTTAGCATTATGTTGTCATCTATTTTGTTGTCAATTGGAATATAGCGTGCAAAGTCTTAAGATCTATTGATACTCTGTAGGCTAAGGCGAAGAAACCATTGTTTGTCCAAGTTATCCTCGAAAATCTTTGGAATCTGTACAATGCTATCTATATTAAAAAGTACTGAGAGATCTTTGATTTATTGATAATTCCGTTATTTGTATAACTAGCTCTTGTAACCTATTCTTAACAGTGCATGCTACGCTTTTATAGAGATAAGATCCAGTCTGAAAATATTGTCAAATCATTAAATTTAAAAGTGTCGGTCCGCGATTCAAGGCATGGTGATGCTAGGGTTTATCTTTACGCAGTATGTAGCCAGTGGCTTCCGCTATCCAAAGCGGTACTGTGTAAGTTTGTTCATTAACTTATTTCTATACATATTGTTTTAGCGCCCTAATCTTGCAGTTATTTAAATGATTACTTTGTATAGCTATGGTTTGCGATAAGTTGCCATCTCCGTGTAGTGTTAGTATCGATCGTATAGAAAAATTAATGGGTAGCACTTCGTTACAAGGCCGCTCACTATCTGCCAATGTAAAAGAAATTAAAGAAGGTATAATAAATCTAATTTTTAACGCAAGCGAAAATTTCAATCTACTAATTGCGTATCATCTACTCGTATCTGCATATTTTTAACTATTTAGTTATGCTCCATTGCAAATCTGGTGATAATTCACCCGTTATTTTACACGTAACGAAAATGGTATCTGTTGAAAAGAATTGCCTTCCTCAAAATAAGCCGAAGTATATAAAAATTGACTTATACAAGCCATGTATTAAACAAAACTTTCTGGCTCAAATGTTAATGCAATAGCACAGGTTAATGTACTTTGAAACTACTATACTTTAGGACTTTGACAATGGAAGAAATTCGTCATCGCAGAGCATTAGCTAAAGAACGTTTATCAAATAGGAACCAACAACGTACTGAGGATAAACGAGAAACAAACGTGGATAATGCCGACCAGGAACCCGTTACTACAGAGAACGAATCAGACAGTACAACTCTTAAGGTAGAGAAGAATAACGAGGACACTGCTGAAAGCCAAATAAAGAGTACGAAACAAGGGGATACCGAGGCACTTGAGGAGCGCAATCACGAATTTATCGCATTTGCTAGAATTTTTTGCGGCACAATTAGACGTGGTGATAAACTCCATATTTTAAATTATGGCAAGAATAATGCCAGACCCTACATTTCCGGTAAAGATGAAAATGTAGAAAATTCCTCAAGAAATGATATAAGTGAAAACATATTTGAAGTTGCCGATTTATACTTATGGATGGGTCGACAGCTGGAACTATTAGATGAAGTACCGGCAGGAAACATTTTAGGTTGCATGAAAATATATATATATATATAATATCATGAATAGTTTTTTATTAACTGATTGATTTCTAACATTAAGATAACCAGTTCTTAGTTTATACTTATTAAGAAATAAGAATCTAAACTTGAAAATTATGCTTAGGTATTGGCAACTTGGAAAAACATATTCTTAAATCAGCTACAATTTCATCGGCGTCTAATTGTCCTCCTTTGATGCCAGTACCATTTGCAGTTGTACCAATTGTCCATGTAGCTATTGAACCTGCTCACTTCAGTGATATAGCAAAACTCACGAATGGTTTACGCCTTTTAAATCAAGCCGACCCATGTGTTGAAACCTTAGTTCAAGAATCAGGCGAGCATGTTATCGTTGCTGCAGGTGAAGTCCACCTTGATCGTTGCCTCAAGGATCTAAGAGAAAGGTAATAATCACAATGTCCGTCAAATGTCAATCTACAAGTGTGATCGCTTTTGTGGATGAATATAGATAGTCTTCTCTTCGCTGTTGGCACTATTAATTCTTAAATATATTTTAAGCATGCACATATACACGCATTTTTGAGATAGATTTGCTCCTGGAGTGGAAATTTCTGTTTCGGAACCAATAATCCCATTCAGAGAAACAATTATTCCACCACCTCAACTCGATATGGTTAACGAACTAATTGATAGTAATGAAACCCAAAGTACTACGAGACGACAAGAACTGGATTATGACTACCCAAATTGTGAAAATAATGCCGGAACTATCACTGTGTTTACATCTGATAAGTCATGTACGAAGGATTACAATTATTAACGTCAAGATTAATTCAGCTTTATAACCCTATATAGTTGTGATTAACGAAGTATTACATATGGTTCTATTTTATTTAGGTAAATTAGTGGTAAAGGCAAAACCTCTTCCCACAAATGTTACTAAATTACTCGATGAAAGTGCAGATGTTATTAAGTCGATTGTTGGATCAAAATCTGTTCGCAAGGATCACAGCCTTTCGCCCGTTGATAGTGAACTGACAGAAGTAGCACTATTTTATAATAGTTTAGTGGAAGAATTTAATGTTGCTGGTGAAGAATGGAAAGATATTGTGGACAAAATTTGGTGTTTTGGTCCCAGAAACTATGGGCCAAATATACTAGTCAATGAAATAACGTCGTATAATAGATCCACTCTTTGGGATGTAACTCAAGATCGTCCGGTAAACGTGGAGCAGGATATGTTTAGAAAATTTGATAACAGTGTTATAACCGGATTTCAGTTAGCCACATTAGCTGGCCCGTTGTGTGAGGAACCAATGATGGGTGTTTGCTTTGTAATCAAAGAGTGGACGTACCTACCATCGATCCAGTCATCGGTATTGTTATTGTTTATAATTTAGTTTTAATGCGTAGAGCTGCAAATGTAAATGTTCATTTTGCTATCATTATGTGATACTCCCAGTCAGAAGCTCTAGATAATTTGGCATTGGAATCTAATGAAACTCATGTCGCAAAGAATGAAATTTCAAGCGCATCTGAAGGAAAAGGTAATCAGCCCTTTCAAAAATATGACTATTAATAACCTTACGGATTGCAGAACATAGCTAACCACTTATGATAATTGTTATTAGGTGCAAAATCTATCAGTATTAATTCCGGTCAACTAATGTCTGCTATTAAAAGCGGCTGTCGTCGGGCATTTTTGGCACAACCGGTTCGACTAATGGTTCCTACTTACAAATGTACTATCCATGCTACATCAGATGTTTTAGGAAAAGTATATGCAGTATTAGGCAGAAGGAATGGGCAGATTCTATCTGAAGATATGCAAGAAGGATCATCAATATTTAATATCGAAGCAGTTTTGCCGGTGGCTGAAAGTTTTGGTTTTACTGATGAAATCCGTAAGAAAACAAGTGGCTTAGCTAATCCTCAGTTAATTTTTAACAATTGGGAGGTAAATGATTAAGTTTTATATTGTCAATTTTTATTACACAATCTGTTGAATATCTATTTTTTTTGTCGTATCTATATGCGTTAGATAACCATTATAGTTGGAAATTTTTACTATTTGTCTTAGATTATACCTGCAGATCCGTTTTGGGTTCCTACAACTGAGGAGGAAATATTGCATTTTGGTGAGAAAGCTGATTCTGAAAATCGTGCCCGGTTATTAGTAGATAAAATTCGTGCACGAAAGGGTTTGATAGTTCAAAAGAAGATTGTAGAGCATGCTGAAAAGCAGAGAACTATCAAAAAGTAGGCAGAATTAGATTTAAGAACTTACAAATTTTAACGTTTGTACGCTACAATTTTGCAAAGAAGGTTGTAACGCTCGATGATACCGAACTTGATAATTAATATGATTTATAAAGGGTACTTCTTACCACTAGGTGGTTATCCTTACATATGGGCTCGCGTAAAATAATTTTATTGCTCGAAATTTTTTCAACGATCTGTAACTTTACTCTCGATACATTCTTAGTTGTATAACGGTCATAGTAGCGAGAATATCTAAGATTTATTGACTGTATATTTTAAATATAACATTTTAAAGGTGACCTATTTCATAGTAGATTGTATGGTATGCATTTTCTCGTTGTTATAATATATTCCAAAGAATCCTATAGCGAAATAATATATTAATATTATTTTTCTGGTTTATCGCCACTTTGATAGGCTTTAACATGAATAATCAACTGCATAAAGTAATGCATACCTATATTCGACTTAAGCTATTTGAAATGTCATTATAACGACATATAGACAGTTTTATGATTCAAAATATGATAGCAATTGTAGTATGACTGTTTTGACTCCCAAATTCTTGTTTACTGTATACAATGCAGCCATTCTATTCACGTACTGTAAATAGTACTGAAAATGTTACTGCTCTATCTAAAATATTAATTCTAAGTAACGATAATTAATGATAGCGTAGTCACGTATATTTATCCTATGGTGATACTACAGTAATACAAGAATTAACAATCAGATGATTGAAGTTATCGATACAGTCATTGTAACATAGTTTTTAATAAATAAACTCAATTAGAAGTTATTGTATCGCCGGTATTTAGTGACTAATTTCCAGTTGTTGCGTTACAGAACAAAGCACTAATTATGTTGAAATGGTTCTATCATAAAGAATCAGCTTTTCGATGACACCAACTAAATAGAACCCCATTGAGTGAAATAATTCGTTTATATTTAATCCTAGCTATGGATTTAAATTTACATAATTAACTGTTAATGTCTACTAGCGTAATTGATCCCATTTTTCATACTGCTATTCAATTAAACTTACAGTATACTGTATTTCGAATGAATAATAGGTGAAAAAGTAAGTAGGGGAACTCTGAAATTGACTTAAAGGATGGTTGATCAGAATTTACTTACGTAAACTAGGATTGCTAGAGTAACTGCTACAAAATAAAAGAGTATTGTATTTCGGCGCTATCATTAGAATATCCATTAGTGTCTCACATATTTATACTAATAGTTAAGAACTACCTCAAGATACTTCCTTGTTTCGAAACTTACAGATATGAATTAATTCTAACCCGAGAATATATTAATCATGCACTTATCAATCTATTTAACTTTGAATTCGGTTCTATAGCAATTATTGTGAAACACCTTGATCTTAGTATATGCTGCATTAATGGTAGCGATAGGATGTCCAATAGCGTAACCTATTAAAATAATTAAAACCTTGAGCTGAAGATATAAGTCCCATGAAATTAAGCCACTATCAACATATACGAATATTGTGCCTAATTTACATTACCTGGATCATTACAATTATCAGAATGTGTTGTAAATATTAATAAAGTTTTAGTTATAATGTCAAAGATGTCATATAATTACGTCGTTTTATAACATCAGATGGTATTGAGATGATTGGCAATTTCGATATTCAACCGTAATATATTATTCGATAACGTCCATAAATTGATTCAGATAGGAAGTACAAGTACTAAATTAAATACAATCTAGCGGTCATTTTCTATGATTTACCTATTTGCCCAATCATCTTTTCTTTATAAATTGCTCCATTTCTTCAAGCATAATTTAATTATCTGGACTATATTGCTAACAAAAGCTACAGAGAACGAGATCAGAAAGGCTCACTTTATTGCTTAACACAAAATAATGCATCTTTTAACTTTGAATGAACTTAAACAAGAGAAACAATAGTATCATTCTTCTTCGCTCTAGCTGCATTAATTGAATAAAAAGGCAATGAATCTATATAGAATTAAGCTTAGAATTAAAATACGGTAATATCAGTATGATTGAGAATAACGTCTTCATGCAAACTTGGCAAGATGATCATAAACAACAGATCGATTAAAGTAGAGTCTAATATGTGCATATTAAGAATATTGCTTTGCAAATACCTTTATAGAAAGTTAGTTGGACGCCAAAACTATTGTTTCTACCGCAAACTTGACGTCAATGGAAAATAATTGGAATGAATTCGATTAAAAATTTTCCTAGTCTAGAAATTTTGGAGACAGGTGATAGCAATAAAGCATAGCACTAAAGAAATATTAACTACGATGTCGCGTTAAAGCTCAATTGAATTAAAATTAAATATCGGGTGCTAGGGTTTCGGTGCCATACGTAACAATCCGATTTAATTTGATAGTTGATGATAAATATTTAATAGTAAGCAAATGTTATCTAGTCATCGATTTAATTGATTAGTATTAGAAAATCTACTTTTACTTTGTTATTTCAAGCATAAATTTCTAGAGGTTAAGCGATAGGAATATGGCGATGGGACAGTGTTCTCCAGGACATTACACCTTGATTGAATATCGAATCTGATAGTATTGGAATTTCTGTATTATACTAGGCTATCAATAATTATATTATCACATATGCAAGAAGCTCCGGCCAGATAGAATTTGACCTTATCTAAATCTGCCATATCTAATCAATTTTAAATCTACTACATATGTATTTATTATAAGTAATCTATTTTCAGTGATGAATACATCATAAAAGTACGGCTAAAATAAGGTGTTATGAGAAAGTGATGTAATACGAATTAAAATACGTTTTTCCAATCATCAACTACTATTTTAGCTACCGATTCTAAACAATTAATAGTGTGTAAGAATAATGCATGAGAATGATCACTAACTAGTAAGTAGAATTTATTTAAATCTGTTGTATTCAATCAATTTTAGATAGGTTGTTTCGTACTTTATAAATATGCGGCAATCAAAGTGTACTATTAAAGCACTATAAGAACTAGTACGCTTAAAGTAATGCTATTAAGAAATTAAATTACGCAATTACTGCCATTGATTTGAGTTCCAGCTATTAGGTCTAAACAATTACTAATTATTTTCCGAAAGATATTTTCAATTTGATAACTATTCTCACGATCAACTTTCATACGAGCTGCATGTTCTACATGATTAACATCATGAATTATTTTTACAGGAAGCTATTATTTCTAACTTCAAATAGGAACTATTCAAAGTTATTATATTTAGGCAATTATTGATAATCTTACTCGTAAAGATAGCACATTAAGACATAATTATACAGGTTTTTCATTACATTAGCTTATATTCAAGCTACTGGCTCTATAGTGATCAGGATTTGATATGATGATTATAAATTGATGAGAAGTACACAGCTTCCTTTGATCAATGTTAATCTATTATAGGATCAGTGAATAGAATAGTAGGTTATGAGACATTAAAAATGATAAACAAATAGATAGTAACTTATCATAATTCTTTATTATTAAATCAAGCTTTAAAAAATATTTGATATCCATGTTATATTAATCGAATTATTCATGATATGATATAACAGACTAACTATTTTCCCTTCTATTTACATCTATAAGTTAGTCTACTTATGTTGATAAATAATTATAAGATAATGAAATCTTTATTACCCATTCTTGACCTATTAATACAGTCTTTTAAGGTGAAACAAAAATTTATAGGAAAATGATATGAATTTGTATAATTGATTCCGACTGTTATTCTCATAAGACAACAATAAAACATCGTATTACAGTGAATGTTTACCATTATTTACTAAAATCTTTGAATTAATAAAGACTGGATTGACTTAGAGATATAAATTACAAAAATTAAAGCTCTCTCTCTTTTAATGCAGTCATATTTAATAAAATATGAGCAAATTGTCGGTGTCCATCTATACTTATACCAGGAAATTTGATGATTATCGTAGTTATAGAAAATACGGTACTACTTTAATCTTATTGTTTTCCATTATCCTCCGTCATCCCAAACTGAAGTCCTCTGTCTTTTATTTCAGTGATATTTAAAGTAATATGAGTAATTTATCAATGTCTCTACTTGTATAAGGAAATTTAGTGATTATCGGAAATTGTAATAGGAAATACTACTATTTTGATCTTATTGTTCTCCATCATCCCCTATCATCCATAATTAAGATTCTTCAATTGTAACTATTGATATAATAAGGACTTCTTAAAGAAGCTTCTATCATTATCTTGTTATTTTCATCATTGTCTGTCATTGTTTATGTAATCAAAATATGTTGATTATTTCAAGTTATTCAAAGAACTTCTATTTTCGTTCTGTATTTCTTCATCATCATCATCATAACCTTAAGAGGAAAAACTCTGCGAATTATTTTTGATTTTGAATTAAAAAGTTACTTAGATCATAATAGGGAATAATCTAATTAAGATTAAATAACCTTTTCGTTCTTTTAGACTACTCTACTGTAGTTATTGATGCCATTTCTCGTAATACTTGATATTTCCTTATTTGTTTAGGCAGAAAATTTGAACCAGTATATTAATAACCCTCACTGCTGTGCAGACAGTGTTAAATTTCAAGCTTATGCAACTGTTTATTTGAAAGGTAATCTATCGCTTCACAATTTATTTGTTTTCCTGCCTGTCAACCCGAAATATTTATGTTTAGATGCAAATTAGAAAATATCTAATCCAAATCTTTATATCTAGGTTTTATCAATCTATACTCAAATTAAAGTACTCGAAGTAACCACTTACGTCTCAAGGTAATCTGTTCTACAGCAGGTATACATGAGTATAGTTTAAAAACATTAAATTCAAATTCTTTTGGCTTGAGATTCTGCCTTTTAGCACTGAAATAAAAAGCATTTAATTATATCTCTTACAGCTGTAATAATTTTTCTCATTTAGAAATTGGAAATATCCAAACGTGACTGTTGGAAATTAAATTATACTGTATCTTACTGAAATCAGGCTACTTAGTTATAATTGTGATAGAAACCACGCGCAAATAACCAAATACCCTATATGCCGTTGGTGTAGAAATGGAAAGTATCAAATTCTAGCCTTCTAGCTGAAAATTCTGTGGTATCGCCCCAAAATTTAGAATATCGGATTATAAGTTGGATAGCGCTGTAACAACTTATTTTTAAACTTACATTGAAAATATCTGGTTGCTAAGGATCCTACTTTGAAATACAATTTGATTACCTCTTGATATTGATTAAAACTATTTATCTAGTATATAAATCGAAAATATCTAATTCATATCTCCTTGTTTAAGATTTTGTCATACAGTACTCAAGTAAAAAGTATTTTATTACAACTTTGATACTAATATAACGATCATGCCTTTTATACGAGTTAAAAAATAGCCAGATCTAGTTATCCAGGATTTTATCATACCATAATAATCGGGTTCTTTAGCGATATCTTTAATATTGGCTATAACCATTTACATATATACTTGTATTGAGAAAGCATTAAATTAAAAGTTACTTGCACTTTGGTAACATCTTTATTATTGGCTATAACCATTTAACTGTATACGCATAATTTGCAACTATTCAATCCAAAGTCTACCTGCCCTTGGACTCCATCTTTGATATTCGCTGTAACCAATTACTTATAAAAGTTTAACCTCAAGATTCTATTCTACTCTACTGAAATTAACAGACTGCTCGTCATTGGATTCCGTCTTTGATATTCGTTATAACGAATTACTGATATAGGCTTATTTCGGAAATATTAAATCCACTTGCTCAATATTCTGTGCTACTGTATTGAAATTAATAATCTGCTTTATTGTATCTTCCATAATAGTGTTTACTATTTGGTAACTCCAAGGAGATAAATTTCTTCTATTAAATCTCATCTACCTTGATTCTGGATCATTATGATTACTAGTATTATGAATTGCAGCCATTTTTGGCTATTTCATAATGATTATTTCAGCTGCTATAATTTTAATACTGCCATTCCACCTAATCGTCGAAGAACGGTTTTATCACCAGTTCATATTGGTTTTATCGTTATAGGTGTGATTACGCTCATTAGCAATCTTACCACCATGCTAATATTATATCGTTTTCAAGCTAGATACATTACTACGTGGACTTCCCGTTGTTTCAAAATGAGCTCTAACTTAGTTAGTATTCTGTTTGCTTGTGCATACGTTATCCCTTATAAGGGATTGCTACCCTATCTAGGAGAAAATGCTACCTTACATGTATTATTACCTTTTACTGGCATTGGTTTATGTGTCAATATTAATTTACATATTTGTTTAATTGCTATCGATAATTTCTTATCCGCTGCTAGTCCGGTACGTTATCGTTATATCTTTACTAAAGGACGCTTATGTATTTTATTGACCCTCATTTGGTCTATTTCACTAGCGGTATCATATTTGCCTTTAGCAACTTTAGGTATTGGCATACGAGAAAATCTATCTAGATTTCAATCGATAACAACGGTTCAAATGTCTATTTACTATTCTACAATTTTTATTTTACTATTTCTACTCCCTTCTGTCATCCTTATTGCTAGTTATATTAAAATTTATTTCATCGTAACACGCAGTCGATTACAATTACGTCGTACAACAACAACTAAAATGGATTATCGTTCAGCTCAAGCAATTTCCAGAATGAACCGGCGATCCACAGTGATTATTCGTAATGGTGTGTTAACTACAGGAACCTTTTTCATTTTTTGGGTACCGTTTGTTATCTGTTATTATATCTTTCTTGTTACAGACAACCGTTCTGTAGTTCTAATGCAAGCTATAGTAGCAGCAACATTGTTTGCATTTTGCTATCCAGCTATTAATCCTATCCTCTATTTACTATTGGCATCTGCAGTACGGCATAAAATACGAGATGGATGGAATCTAATGATGACTATTTCTCCATTGACATCGCGCCGTTCTACCATCTTTCGCATGCCACCAGTAGCCAATTAAAATTTGATACTGAAAAATATTGATGCAAAATTAGGCGAGAATAAGCAATTTAGTAGAAAAAGTAAAAATGACTGCGATATAAGCATTAAATAGGTTAGTTGTTTGAATATACCATACAGTGAGCCATTCTTGCTAACAAATGCAAGAACACGTTTTGGAAGCGAAAAGTGCCGTTCTAATAAGTAATATCCGCAGTAGCCGAAAGTTATGACGATATGAATATGGTCTATTCTGAAACATCGACTAAATCACGATATTTTATTATGTATATCGTCGTTTTTATTTGCTTGATTTCATCTAAAGTTATATAAAAGTTGCATGCTTGCAAACACGTAATAAGCAGCTCTCTAAGCAATTCTGAGGTTTCTTAAAGTATGCATACAACGGTGCATAAAATTTGTTAGAACTGTCATTTTCGAAGTACTCAACAACGTACCAACTGTTAGCATCAACACCGGATGAATATATGCATTAGATCAGTAATTACTCTATATGAACTGCTGTCTTTATCTCTAGCATTAGCTATTTACAAATTTTATGTATTCTTAACCAATTGGGTACGCATTTTAAATATTTTGTTTAGATACACTAATGTAGCGCTGACATATTTCTAATCGTATTATTCATCTTAAGTACAATATATGCTCATAATTGTACAGTAATTTTTCATTAAAATACAAAGTGTTTGTAAATCATTCCTTAATAAAACGACCTACACCCAATCGGAATGATCACTTACTAAATCATACCTTGTTATAGTTTTAATTTCAAATTGCAAATTTTAATAATTCCATATTCAAGTGTAGTCCTTACAGCAATGTTATACAGGCTGGTTAAGGTTTACATAAAAGCAGATTTCGTGATTTAATTTTCATGTGATTAGGAATCAACATGTATTCAAAATTTGCCATGGTTTGTAAGTTTCAAGATGTCATATATATCCAATGATTGCCCTGTGATAAGTGTTAGTCATAAAATAAATGTTAGATAGCCCAAAAGAGTTTCTGAATGTCGATGTTTATTAGTTAAATAAAATTAATGTACAATACCTGGAGGTACATTGTAACCCTTTTCCAAGCCTAATGGATTAGTGGGTGTTTTACAGTCCATGTCGGGTTCCTTTCTTAATACGGTATCAACGTCAACAGCACTAAAAAATGCTACGGACTAGAAATCAATAAATACATACATATATATATATATATATAAGTATACGGATATATGCATTATCAGAATGAAAATTAGTTGCAAATTAGTACTCTAGCTGGGTAAGATATCTTTTATTAATAAAGAGACTGGTATAATGAATTACCAAAGGCAAATCGTAGATTTTTATTTTATGCGCAAACATAGCTCTTGTTAATAAATTTGTAATTTGCAAAGCTAGAGCAGCCCGAAAGCGATCCTCACTTTTAACCAAGTAGCGGACCTAACCATATGTGAAGGTTACAGAAATATTAAGATAATCAATATAGACTTGATACAGAAATACAAATATCATGAAGTTTGAACCTCATCATGGATACTGATGCAAAATCTTCCATTAATGTTGTACTTTTCAAACAGCCATCTCATGCAGACTAATATTAGATGTAAATAATCCACAGCAGAGGATTGAACAACCCAATTAATGCGACTTGGTAAATACTAGGAGAAATAAAATTATATCGAAGTTAGATCAGCAATGTCGTTATCGTATTAATCGGTTCATTTACGCGCTAGCTGAAAACAATGATAGAACATGTCTCCAATATTTCATGCATGAAATTATCTACTTACAGCATTACCAACAACTTTAGGTTCTAAGGCTTGACTAATTCGACATTCCAAAATAGGCGTTTTAGGCTTTTCCGATAAAGCAATTGCTTCCAATGCGTTAAACATTTCTGATTCACTATTAGTGAAAGTTAAATGAAACTCTAATAAAAACACATTCCTCTGTACTTTTAGACATAATTTTCGAGCTGCCACATGCACAAAGTAACCATGTGCAGTTATTTTTCTTACCTTCCACCAATCCATTGCTTGCTTTTACTCTTAATGTATCTGTAAGGTTCATATAATAATATAAATAGAAACAACATACTGTTAATCTCACGTCATACTTTTACATACGCTTAAACATTTGTAATATGGCAAATATAATGATATTAACTATTAGTAAATTTTTTCAGCACGGATTTGATATACTGCGCAAAGTTAAGGCCTCGATAATAAAGAAGTATCTAGAGTACATTATTTCGTGCTTGCTGGTTCAGATAGTACGTTATCACATGCATACTCGTAGTAGTTGAATTAAAGCATATATTTTACATTGAGGTTATAAAACACTCACGAATCCAACTTTTTGCCCCGGAGGTGTTTACGTAAGATTTCATGGCCTGTAGTATCAATCCAGTCGTCATCGAGAATAGTATCAGGATCTAATTTCTGCAAAATCTTCTTCCCTTTGCGCGTTAATTTATATCTAAGTGGACATAAAATTACTAATGCTACAGAAACATACTTCATGTAGTAAATCAATTTTAAAGTAATCAGCTAAAGCTTACATTGTTATTCCTTTAGTAGAGGCGTATAATATTTTAGCTTTATCGCTTGCATCCTCTAGAGTCATTGAAGGATTAAATTGACGCATTAATCTTTGCGCGTAATTTAATCCTGCACCATAAATCCTGCCGTAGTTAAAAGTCTATCGGATGTAAACGATATTAGCATTAAATTTTCTGGAAATACTTAGAAATATCAATAAAATGCAGTACATTTTATAGTAGTAGTATCTTAGAGTAAATACCTTGGCTTGATCGCGCGATATGCCCACGGTTTCAGCTGTTTTACTATGGAGATCAGTACCTTGTGACTTTTTACCTTGAAGCGTCATCCATCCAATTGCAGTACAACCTCAATAATCAATTGATTGAATTATCCATCATATCAATTTTGCTAATCGTGGCACTGCTAGAATCTCATACAGTAGCTAGTACAATATTTGCATTTGTAAGTTACCATGTGTACGTCCAAAACGGGCATCAGCATATAAAGCCGCAATCCATAATTCCTGACTGTCTACATCTGCTCCGACAAAATGATAACCAGGAGGAGCTCTAATCATCGCCTTCAGTTCTGATCCAACTCTATTAGCCTTTAAAATATCGATAATGTCATAGATAAGAAATAATTCAACTCCAAGCTTGAAGACATTTCCTATTTGAAATAATTTATCTATTGTTGACTGTATTTTACTACGTGTAGCACTACGAATAAGAGTTATTAGTTAATAAATACATCACTATTATTATTTTGGTAGAAGTGGAAGATGATATTATCGAAACTATCAACTACAGCATTGGTAGATTGGCAGCAATAACTACATTATTTATTTATTTATTGCAACTGTACGAGTGGTTGGTAAATTGTAATAATTACTAATAAACATTTCCAGCACATTTCGAGTAAATTAGCCCTAACTAGAATCGGGATTGTACCGAAGCAACCTAAAGAGTTAGCTACCTTGGCGTTACTTGCTGTTAGCCATGTGGCTTCCACAGCCCTACGTGTAACAGTCCCTGCCGGTGCAACCGGTGGTAGAATAGCACCGTATTTTTGGAGTGGCTTGAATTGAGAATGGCTAGAACAATTTAATAGTAAGTGTAGATACTTAAATATAATACTACCGAAACAATACAAAGAGTTCATAGTAAGAAGAATATTTTTGGCAGCTACTTTCGAATAGAATCGGCAATTTCATCATGTTTGTAATATACGACAAATTGGTTTCTGACTCGATCATGAGCATTCTTCCAGTAACTAAGCATTAATTTAAGTTCAACTGTACGCTTAGCAATATCACTTCCAAACGAAGTAATTGTGCCATCCTCGTATTGTTTAAGGTAATCCTTTGATAATGGGCTTCCACATCTTAAGTGAGAACCATCCTAAAGATATTGTGAAAAGTTTTATACTTTAATACCATAAAACTAACATACAGTGATAGTAATTGAGCTAATCATAATCTATGCAAACCTTATGAGGTATTTTGTAGAAATCGACACCAGGAATATCGATCGTATAGGGTCCCAGTAATTTATCTCCTTGTGATAAGTTACGCCTTGGTTCAAGTTCGACGTCTATTGGATTAAAATAGTCAACTTGACTAGTATCTAATGCTTTAATACATGCTTGGCCATCATGGCTATTATTTTTGCGCTCTTTGAGTATTTTTAACCAAGATCTATTAAATCAGGACAGTAACGATATTGTTTTTATAGAAAATTTAATCATCACAATTTCATGCTTATATTCGAAACAATATCATTTAGGGTATGTTACCTGACAGGGAATTGTAACTTTTGCTCGTCGGTATCTCCGTTACCGCATTTTTCCTTATGTGATGTCCCGTATAACGTTTCATCTGTAGAAAGACAAATATCAACACTTGCTTATCAGATAAAGAGTCAGTATGTCTTAATATTAAACTATGATTTGATTAATGATTACAAACCTGCTATTGCATCTTGGCGTAATACTAAATAACCCCAACCATACTTTTTATCATAATATACAGGATTATTGTTGTAAGCTAAACGTAGTAGTAAAGGTACGATACGTTTAGTTGGGCTGATGTTGACAGGTGAAGATCTCCATTTAGAATTTAGTTCTGATTTGATATATAATGGAGGGCATAAATCTGCGTACCAACTAGGGATACGATAACAATGTTAACATTTGGTACACAATGTAGTGCCATTTACAGTATTAACTTTAAGCTTACTCTGGGTAGCCACTTTTTTGCGATCCCCTTTTCGCATGCAATCTTTCTTTCTGTAACTTTAGTCGTTCCTCCAGTATTTTATCATCAATATTTTCTGTTAACTCTCCCGTTATAGTTTTTAGTAGTTTTTTTGAAATATTAGATAAACTCTTTAAACTGTTACGTTTAATATTCCAGTTTAAGCTCCATAGCCAAGGATCATCGCGGAATCTAGTAGTATGAGAGATTAAGACATTTTTATTACTAATATTTAAGTTAAAGTACATATTTACAGGCATGAATCATTTGCGATATAAAGTTAGTATCGATATTACAAGTAGTTGATACCACATAAAGATCAAAAAGTAATAACTAGACGATATTTAAAATTTGAAGGTTATCATCAATCCTTTGGAGTCCAATTTTTTATTGGAGAATGAGTGCAATTCTATAGAAAGGTATATCATCGTCTCTTCTTTTAAACAAATTCCAACATTTTTAAACATATGCCGTTACAAATTAAATATACACGTACAGAACTTGTACAATCCAAGCTATTTATAAAAAGCTACAGTCTCTGCATGTTCAGTAGCTTACCTATCGTTCCGGAGTAAATGACAAGCATCATCAGCTAAATGTTTCAACAGCGTATTCAATTCGTTTTCTAAGTCCTGATAGGTATATTCGACAGTATTCAAATAGTATTGCCAACTTTCATCTACCGGTAAAAATATCGAACTCATTTCCAGCATGCCAGCAAATGAGACTGGATGCGGACATCGTAGGAGGAATAGTTTGTAGACATTTTTTAATACAACGTGTGTAGCATAGACGTCAGTTGCACAATATTCCATCAAAGTCTACAGTACGAATACGAATTGACAATTTTATTGAACGTTGAATGAAATTTATTAAAATGATGAAAACTAGTGAATATACCACAGCGCTAACATGAACATAACCAGAAAGTTTTACCTGAAAATTATCTTTGATATCTCTCATGCTTCCTTTAATAAGAATGTCTACTGGCGATTTGTCTAACGTATTATTTGTATATAGAGTGTAAATATCAGCTAAACTACTAGGACAGCTAAGTTTTGCCCAAAATGCTTCTTTATTTGTGTCGCCGTTGGCATCATGATCGCCATTATTCATTTTCTTCCAGTTACCCCTTTGGATACTTGTTAATCCTCCAACACAATTATGTAAGCTCATTGTGTCGAGGAATACTGTATTACCAGACTATAAGAGCATTGATTATCAGAAATATTGTTGTATACTCTAGTTTTACAACTTTCTCTATTCGTCGTTTCTATTTTTTGCTACGATATTAATTTAAAAGAAGTAATGTTCTACTTTATTAATATTAATATTAAAAATGCATGTTACATAAATTAATTTATCGATAGCATTATTTATTGACAGCATAAGGTGTATGCATAGTCACACGTACCTCAATATTGTACTGTTCACGAATATAAGATCTATCGTAGCCAATATTATGTCCAACAATTAATTTTTTCAGATGGTTCTTTTTCTGACTATTATGTCCCTTTTGATTCGCTTCCATGGGTATTAAATCTTTCAAAGTATTATCGTGCTTCCAGCCTAGTCTTAAGTCATCAAGAATTAAATGATGACTAACCCAAGAGTACCAATGAGTTGGTGATACAGCCGTGGCCATAACAGGTATTCTACCGTTCATTACTGAAGTTTCTACATCAAATACTAGGGCTTCCTCATCTGCATGGAGTAGACAGATAGATAGTTACTGCATGATAACCTTTATTACTTATAGGATAGATTTAGGTTGATATAAAGAATAAGGAGCAAAGACTAATAGAAGATTAAAGCTCGGACACTTGGTGATGCATTACTGAATAAAACAGTATCACTTAGAAGCAGTTTATGAAAGCCAATTAATCTGCTTACTGCTTTAGTATAGCTCGAATACTGTAGCTACTTATGTTGATTAGTGTAGCTGGAGATGGCAAGAAATACAACTCTACCTACCAGGGAATTCAACGCTTGTTGCTTGATTACCATCATACCGGGTCCAACCAGGTCGGCATTCCCAAGTTAACGGTTTAGACGGCAACGTAGCGTCAATTAATCGATCGATTAATATCTTATAATGGGCAATTTGCTGATTAGCAATGTACCGAAAATGTTCATCAATGTTAGAACCATGTAATTCGGGTAACTGAAAGGCGACGTCCTCTTGTTTTGAAGTTTGTTTATCGGCTAGGTCATGCTGCTGTAGATGATTCTTAATTTTTTCCAACAATTCGCCATCAATGTATTGATCGTGAGCATTGGAGGCATTTTGATCATTACCACGACGAAATATTTGCCGATGCAGCGTATCAGATAGCATTTGAATATTAATAGCATTGACACGATGTTCTCTATGTTGGCAGTAAAATCTTTTCCGTATGTATACAAAGGTCGGTGACCTTGCTGATTTGAAGATGGCTCTCCACATTGTCATTGTCTTTGCATGATTAGTAGCTATAATAGATGAGAATAGAATGGAAGCACGCGTATAAGATAATGATTTGCTGTCAACGGAGTGCATTCAAATTAGACATTGGGCAGTACGACTTGTATTTGGCATATCATTTTCAGTTTACGTATCTACTCTTGTGCAATTACTGTAGCACAAGGATAAACGATACTAATTTCCACGACAGTTGTCTGTATATACAGTAAGTTCTTAACGCTGTCAGGGATTATTGGAGCCACTAATTCATGTCATTGCTCGACAGTATAACGATAGTGATGTGAGAAATGTGTCCGCTAACAAGATGATGAGCTATTGGTGACTTGGCTTCATTATCACGCGTTACTCTGTTTGCAATCTAGTACAAAACAGCAATGGATAGAGGAGATTTCTATTGAAGGATCATTTTTCGGCTGACAATGTGTAACTAACTGTTTACGGTTAGTTTCGTTGATTCATACCAGGGTTAGTTATACTTCAAAGCACGGACTGGTAAGAAGTCCCTGCTCCAAGGTACATCTGGTGGAGATGGAGGTATAAACTACTGCATGGCTGCAGTCCAAAGTGGACTATCAGCTTTACGTGTGATAAACAGGTGGCTGTCAACATACGGTCTACACTAGTTTTACAGTCAAGGATCAGAGAAGGTGCAAAGGTTCCCTTTACGAAAAGCAAAAACAATTGATGAATGATAATCACAACAGAACATGATGGTTGGCAATAGCGATTGAACTGCCACATTGATGCCTTATTCTATTACAACTATCCATCTGCAACATAGCATGATGTTTACCTTTTGTAAGTGCGGTATGCATAAGATTGCGTTTACCGGATCGATTGCAATATCAATAGCACAATTTAATCGATTGAGCTAGGCAATCTAGAAAGGCTATGTTGCAGAGGCATTTTGCTAAAGCTGATTCTTTAATTTCCAATAGGCTACAATAGACGTTAATTAATATTGACCTTGCAGATTCTAGATCTAGACTCTAGAAGTGATTTAAAAGGTAGAGATGGACAAGTAGGCAAAGCGACGCTTAGCCTGCCAGGTCATGCTTCGATTGGATTACTGCTTTCATCCCTAGTGAGCGCTGCAAAAATTGTGGACTTGAAGTTACTGTTAATTCTATCTTGATTTATTATTAATACTTTAGTCAACGATAGGCGGTGCGTTGTAGCTGCTGGAGCACTTTCAAGAGTTGTCCAAATAGAGATGAACCTGGAAGAAGGAGCTATTTCATATTGAACCTTATGCTACAGTACCAAGTATCTTGTGCATCATCAGGCTAGAAATGATGCATCAACTTGATCGATTTTAGTGCTATATTGACTCTTTGTTGATTATTTTATTGTACCATCAATATCATCTAGGCTGTAGTATACATCTAAGTCTTACTATGGATAATCTAGTTCTGTAAGGACAGTCAATGCAATATGCAATGCTGACCTAATTTCTCCAACATTCTCCTGCCAGCCATTGCGGTAACCATGGTGCCAACGAAGCCTTCATAACACATTTACAGTACACAGTACGGTAGGGTATACCGTACTAAGCACTCGTAACGCGGACTTCCTCAATCCTAGACGATCCTGCAACACTCCTTGAGTAGTTGGCTGGCGTTTAATTTCAGCTCTAATTGTAGAATTCCTGGTTAATTAACGATAGAAGAGACTGTGTTTGTCCATAGACTGTTAGAAAATGGCATGGACTACTGAAAAAAGGTCTTGGATTCCTCAAAAAGACCTTTTTCCAGTATTGCATGGCTTGTCAGAGCAGGTATTTTAGTTGGATACAGTAGCAAGATGGCCAGTTAGCCATTGTAGATGCTAGATCACAGACTGTTTGCTTACTTTTGGGGGCCTATTTATCAAAGAGAACGATTGGTTCAAGTGGAACTAGCAAGCAGTGATGGCCATGGACTACTCCAAGGTCTTGAATACAATACAAGACATGGATACTACGTTTCAAGTTGTTGACAGAATCCATACTGTACTGTACTTGGTTTTGTGTCTACACTATTCATTATCATGATTTTAGGAGGATGTCAACAGGGCCAGTCGATAGCCTGCAATATAGGATATCACTGATGCTAAGCAGCACAACAAGCATGGACAACTAGAAATGACTACAGTAGTCATTTCCAGTAGTCCATGGCACAAGTCTCGAATCATCAAGGTTACAGTGTGCCCTTTTTTTATGTGATGAAATTAGTCGTGATAGAATGATCTCATGTTGGAAAAGTCTTCGTAATGTATCATTCAAGTCGATCACAATAACTAGTGGCTAGTGCCATAGAGATACTGTATACATTACGGTAGGAGCATTTTTCTAATAATGTTTGTATTAATTCATTATCAAAAACATGGAAAGTTGAGGAAATTCCCGTTTCTTCTATCTCTATGGGTAGTAGGTACAGTAGGTAGTACACTCATTCAATAAATAAGTACAGTAGCCATTTCTAGCAATCTAGTTCACAAGTCTTGAATCATCAAGGCTGCAGTGTGCCCTTTTATGTGTGATGAAATTAGTCATGGTAGAATGATCTCATGTCGGAAAAGTCTTGCATCATTCAAGCCGACCACAATGACTTATGGCATAGAAAGATACTGAATACAGTAGAAGCATTTTTCTTCCAGACATTACTATTTGTATCATCGAAACGATTGCTAGCGGAGGAAATTCCCGTTTCTTTTATCTCTATGGGTAGTACTAGGTAGTACACTCATTCAATAAATAAGTACAGTAGCCATTTCTAGCAATCTAGTTCACAAGTCTTGAATCATCAAGGCTGCAGTGGACACCTTTATGTGTGATGAAATTAGTCATGGTAGAATGATCTCACATTAGAAAAGTCTTGCATCATCCAAGCCGTCCACAATGACTCATGGTATAGAGATACTGAATACAGTAGAAGCATTATTCTTCAAGACATTACTATTTGTATCATCAAAACGATTGCTTGCGCAGGAAGACATTACTATTTGTATCATCAAAACGATTACTAGCGGAGGAAGACACAACTATTTGTATCATCAAAACGATTGCTAGCGGAGGAAATTCCCGTTTCTTCTACTCTTTCTTGATGAGGAAGTGCTAAGTTGTGAGTACAGTCTTGCCACTGTAGTCAAAGTACTGTACTCTCATGGATTACTATAGAGAGTCCAAATGCCCTACAGTATATTGTTCGGGTGTACGGTACGTTGGAGAGACTGTAGACTGTGGCGAGCACAAGACGGCACGCCGGCCTG
>NW_002060957.1:49351-119010 GCF_000150275.1 Trichoplax adhaerens | reverse complement strand
AATTGTCTATTTGCTACTCTTGCCTAATTCTCCGTGCCGTTAAGATCGTACAGAATTATGGCCGAAAAAGAAAGCCAAGGTAATGCCTTATTTAACTTTATTTAACTTTATTTTATAAGGAATGGGATGGAAAAAAAAACACAACGAGATACAATGGAATGTGGTGTATCTTGCAAGACTCGTCCATGTGATGCCATCCATAATATCATCTCATGTCATCATCATCTTTGCTCGTAGAGGAATATAGCTAAATTGGCCAGCACCATTATTTTATTCCTATTCCTCATTCGTTTGAATTTATTAAATGGGATATGTATGTATTGGATGATCGATCTATACCTTTCTTCTTGATGATAGAATTACCTCCGATTTATACTTCTGAAAAGGAAGGAAGTGATGAAAATGGCGATGGCAGCCAAGCCAAACCATTTCAGACATTATTGCAAGTAGGTTTCATTAGCGATAACAAATAGGATCATCAACATAGAGTCTACTCTTGTACACAGACATTTTAATCCAGATTGTACAATGTATCGACTTGAAATGATGGATTTATTTTTATATATGCTTATCTTAATCAATGTTAGGCCTATAGGAGTTATGGAAAAGAACCTTTTCCAGTCATTTATGTTGACAGTAAGGAAGAGGGCCAGGTAAGCGCAACATGTATCTTTCTTAATAACCATCAACAAGTTACATTATCAATCAAGATGGTCAAAATGGAGTCATAGCAACATTGGACTATAATATCAAATAGTACGATATTGAATTCTTGAATTGGTTATGATGGTTTATCATCATAATAGCGGTGGGCATCGGTTTCCTTGAGTCAATCGAAAAAAGTCTTAAAAATCTGGTATCGAGAGTGTCGAAAAAGCCAGGAAATCGAAAAACGTGAGGTAATATATCAGCGAAAATATTGATATCAAAAATCATCTACAGATCTTATCTAGTCAGAAGTCAATTGCACTTTCTTTCGTAGTCCTATAGAATGATTGGGATACAAACATTGCATGCCAACGTTACTCGTTTCTCCGTAAAACTACTCTTCTTCAAGTAGTCAATTATAGTATACGAGTATTATAGTAATAATCACGTATTTACCAACAACATAGCATGGCTTACGCTATACTATCAAGAATATTTTTACGACTACTTTCCATATCAAACAGCAATTTCGTTATAAATCTATCTTTCTATTGTCTACTCATAGGCAGAAGACGCTGCTCGACGTGAAAAAAATTTAGAAGAAGCCAAGAAAATTGTAATTGAAGCTGATGAATCTTTGCCTAAACCCATTCAGGTTGACCCTAATAATATCATATTGATAGACCTTCTCTATAAGATTTCAACTTTACTTGCATGCCAATAAATGAACTGTAAATATTTCCACTTTATGATAAATCTAAACGTCGTGTATTTGTCAAAAAATGAATAGCTCAATAAACTCTTTTACTTACTCAACTATGAATAGATCAAATTACGCGACGCAACTAGCCATAGGCAAAAGAGAGTTAAAATTTATGGCTGGGTCCATAGGCTTAGAAGACAAGGTATTGAAATACATATCTACTTTTATCAATGAAAACACCCAACAATTCATATCATACGCTCTATAATGTTGTTCAAGAAAATTGTAGTATTGACATTACATATATTTATTGATGTAGATTATGTACGAAGAGCTATAACTAATGCTATTGCATTTTATTCTATTTGATGATAGGAAAGAACTTAATATTTGTCTTATTAAGAGATGGAACAGGTTACATTCAATGCGTTTTTAATGACAAACTGGTAAGATACTGGTTATCCTAGAACTAAATTTTTCTTTCAAACATAATACGAGTATTTATGCTTTTGTACTCATAGTTTCAAATCTTAATGTAATTATTTGGCAATAATATGAAAATGAAATGAACATTAATCAACTTTGAATGATAATCTAAATTATAGTGCCATACTTATGATGCGCTTACCCTAACTACCGAGTACTCAATTGCTGTTTATGGTATAATTGAACCACTACCAGAGGGCAAGACGGTATGTAGTACGTCATTTGTTTTCAATCCTTTAAAAGTCATCTACGTAACGTGCAGTTATGATTTATACTTAATGTACTAATGTTGCTACGTTTAATGGGAAATCTACCAATAGGCACCTGGAGGTCATGAGCTAATTGTCGATTTCTGGGAGGTTGTTGGTTCTGCGCCACCTGGTGGACATGACAGTCTAGTTAACGAAGTAATTCAATTCTGTTAATAGAAAATTACAGTAGAAGCTGCCGAGACTACATTCCTACTAAATTGTCCTATTCTATTAGTATCGTATTAGATCAATTGGATTCAAATTTATCCTTTGCAGTGTATTTATTTTTATAATTATATGAATAGGATTCTAATGTCGATGTCCAGCTAGATTACCGACATATGATGCTAAGAGGTGATACGGTTAGTACATTTTCAAAAGTGTTTGATACTAATAGCTTACGCATGAATTGTATTTGGCAGCTCTCTATATTTCATTTTTATTATTTGCTATTATTATGCTTGTGTAGCTATCCAAAATAATGAAGATTAGATCTATAACTGAAAAAGCGTAAGAAAATATCAATATTTTATTGCAATTTTGAATTTTAAATATTTTTTTTAATTATTATAATAATAACTGAAATGCTCTATTTCGTAGCTTCAATGACCACTTTTATGACCGAGGGTATTTTAAGGTGCATTAATATCATACGTATATCTAGGAGGTACATTATCACCATTCTAAATTTTCTATTTATATCGCTAAATTGCGATATTGTTCATTGCAGCTTACACCACCAACATTGGTTCAAACGCAAGTCGAAGGGGGTGCAACTCTATTTAAATTAGACTATTTCGGTGAACAAGTGGGTATCGTTTCAGAATTTAATGAATATGGATTAAACATAGTTAAATTAATTTGGGGTAACTATTATTGGTGAAGTAAACCTTAACTTCCATTCATATAGGCCTTCCTAACACAATCATCTCAATTATATTTGGAAACCGTCCTACCATCAATGGGCGATGTTTATTGTATTGCCCAGTCGTATAGAGCAGAGCAATCTCGTACAAGAAGACATCTAGCTGAGTTAGTAGTGTGTCACAATCTGCGTAACTTGACCTGTGCCATAATTAACGTGGAACTATTGCATATATCCATTTGCAGATATACTCATATTGAAGCTGAATGCCCATTTGTAACGTTCGAAGACATGTTGGACAAGATCGAAGATTTGGTAAGGGATACGTACAATTAGTTGAATATTTTACTTGGATAAGCAGTGTTCATTTTTATTGCTAATATACTAATTTGCAGGTCGTTGATGTTGCTGAGAGAATCATGCAGTCACCACTTCGTGAAATGTTGTTGGAAATGAACCCTGTAAATAAAATATTAAGGCGATTATAAAGTATTTGTCTCAATACTAATATATTTATCGCTTCTTTATTACTGTATCTACAAGGACTTCAAAGTTCCTCAAAAACCTTTCAGGTAAAGTTCTGATTTAAAGTAATTTCGTTAGTAGTTGATAGTCATAAAAAACTTTCTACTTAGGCGGATGGATTACGGTGAGGCGATTGTTTATTTAAAAGAACATAACATCACGAAAGACGATGGAACTTTCTATGAATATGGAGAAGTAAGATAGATTTAAAAAATATAGTATTGGCATTGAATGTTAAAAGGCTTTTAAATAAATTGAATACTGATTTCATTTAAGGATATTCCCGAAGCTCCAGAACGAAAAATGACTGATCAAATCAATGAGGTTTGCAATCTTGTGATGGACAAATTTAGCAACTGAGAAACATTCTTAATGTAAAAAATTTGGGAATTTAGCCAATTATGCTTTGCCGATTTCCTGCGGAGATAAAATCCTTCTACATGCCACGATGTCCTGAAAATAGACGTGTTACGCAATCCGTATGTTCTTACTCTGATACCGTTGTATTGGACTATAATAACCAAATTTTTAATAGATATTGATTGTTAATGGTCTTAATTGTATGAAGGTGGACTTACTAATGCCAAATGTCGGTGAAATTGTTGGTGGATCTATGAGAACTCACGTCTTGGTATGGTTAGCGTATAAGCCACAGGCGATTTTGCATAGTGTCTGTCTGACTTTTATTGTATTATCGTTACGATGTTTAGGAGGATTTAATGGAAGGGTATAAACGATCGGGAATTGATCCAACACCATATTACTGGTATCTTGACCAAGTAAGTCTAAAGGAGACTATCTATTTGCTAATATAGTTGATGCTTTACAATTGCCTCTTGTTTGTTTATCATACTGATTTTTATCATTTTAGCGAAAATACGGTACCTGTCCCCACGGTGGCTACGGCTTGGGAATGGAACGTTATTTAACTTGGCTTTTGAACAGGCCACACATTAGAGATGTTACGTTTTACCCTCGCTTTATTGAGCGCTGCAAGCCATAATCATTGATTTTAGCTTATGATACTGGCAATGGTCTTTTTGCCGATTTTAGCATTTTCGTAAAAGCGTGTAGTTATAAAATATAGACTTTAGGTTATATGAATAATAGCATTTCTTTGCTTTTGGTATTACGTTAATCCACTAATTATAAGTGTTGACTATTATCAGGTTATTTTCAGAGACCCCTGACGCTAAAGTGTTATAAGTGATTCCGTTTCCTTTATAGCGATCTGATTACTTTTAATGCAGCCGTAAATAAATCTGTAGCGACACCTGTTGCTAGTTTTCTACTTGCGTAATCTTCAAAACATTACTTAATTGTGTTATTATAGGTATTTACGAGTATTCACACAAATAATATGTGTATACATATATATATATATATGCATGTCCATTATGTTATTACTAATCCTTATAATTAATTAATTAAATAAATAAAAATAAACTATTTTTAACTTTATTAAGTTGATATTAATGATATTTCATCTTATACATGTGTACTAGTAGACATTTTGTACAACTTTTTCTCAAAATATTTGACACTCTTTTGTATTTATCCTTTTGGAACAACTTTATTATTTATGCAATAGTATGAAAATTCTTATGATAAGAGTAGGTTGAGTAATGGAATAGATGTTGCCATTGAATGTGAAATTAGCAGTGCTAAATATCGTCGTTACACTTACGGTATTGTTTTTCGATATATGCGCTCGTATGGTCATATACCGTTGACTTAGTAGTAGTATAATGTGAAGCAGGATTTATGTATCCGAAATGTTTGGACCTCTTCCAATATTTCTACATTTAACAATTTTTCAAGAATATCCTTACAAATATTACGTTAGAAACGAAGCACCGATTTTCAGATATAGCTTTGCTCATTAAATTAAAAATCGTCAACTGATATACCGTACACAGATTTGTATAAACTGTGAAATAATTAGCAAGTATGAAAGCGTCAGGATATCCAAATTGCTTTAGTTGATGTCGAGTTAAAACAAAACATGTAAGCTTGAAGGAAAGAAGATAGATATTGTACGGTATAAATAATGTTACATGGATGATCCATTATACAAACAACACGCATTTCTAAATGTTACACTATCTTATTTGTTAATTGAAATGCCGAAGCCATTTTAATCACTTCTAATTACGAATAGCAGTAATGTTTTCAGCTGATTACTTTAGCGATATACTTAAAAAGTATATTAATAATAACAATAATAATGTACTGTAAAGTAGTATCGGAATATGATGTAGAGTAACCAGTTATACTCAATAAAGTAATTGTAGGTTATAAGTTAAACTCATTCATTACGTGGATAATACACATGATAGACTAATTGATGATTTCAAATAGCAAATGAATAATGTTGTCTATAAAATAATTGTTTAAACGACTACTAAGGCAATAAAGCAATTTTGTTAAAGCCAGTCGTCCGCGACAATAACTAATATTAAATTCCTGGAATATTATTTCTGTACCAATCTTTTAATATTCAATTCGCTATACATTGCTACTACTTCTGCTTAAATCAATGCCTATCGGATGGATAGCGCCTCCATAAAACTATCCACTATGCTATTGAAATTATGAGATGATTTCTTCATAATTGATTGATTGAAAAATGCGGCTTTTATCAGATTTAAGAGAAATTACGCCATATCGAAATAATAATCTGGTCATGCATTATATAGGGAAATCTCTAGGGGAAATTACGCCATTTCGAAATAATAGTCTGGTCATTCATTATATAGTGAAATCTCTAGGGTATATTAAATGTTTTACAGGATTCTTATTCATGAATTATTGATAAGACATACACATGGGTAGAATGATGTTGAAATTGTTATTGACGCAATCCATCATTCCATTTATTCATCGGTTTTGTTATATCCATATTCAATAGAATAGGTTGTGTTGGCGCCTATGACATATACTTTGATATTCCCCACTCATGATGGGGCTAGTTTACATGATGATCTTCATAACTTGTAGATATTCATTTGATCAATTTTCATTTCGGTTTATTCCTTAACTTCATTACGGAAAAGTTTATGCAGTTGCTACATGATTTTATAGCAAGTATGATATAGATGGAAATTTTATATATTTCTTTCCATTTCTTAACCAATGACTGATGATTGTCTTCTATTATTATTCCTAGCCTTTATTATTATTATATTATTTCATTAGATTCCTTCATTGTAATACCACTGTTCGTAAAATTGCTATTTTATTTAATAGACTATTTCTTTAATTTATTTCTTTACTTTAACAATGTTCTGATGTATTTACTTTGTTATTTTATCTTATATATCAATATATACCATACCTATTTAAGCCTATTACTTTTACAAAATTTTTAGTTTGGACTATAAATTGATGATCACCTTATGGTATTTGTAGCCTAGATTATTTTAAAGCTATCTTGGACTCCACAGTTCTTAAACTACTTTTCACGAAATTGTTGATTTATTACCATAAGCTATCGTTCTATTTCATTCTTTTCTATTAACAATCATGACATACTTGTGTTTCAACTTTATCATATAATTGTCAGACAAACCCAATTATGCCAGCAGCTTTTATAAAATTTTTAAATGTTTTGTTCTCGATGTAAACCTCCTACTGTGGTGTTTCCTGTCTTTGTTCCTACTGTAATAGTTTATTGGAGTTATACTGATTCTACTATAGATTGATACTGTTATTCTATTTTATCCTTTGTCTTTATTACTTCAATATTTTATTGACTTTATATCATGCTGTTGTACTTAAGACTATATGGTGTAGTAAAATAAATCAAAAAGATTATCTTTACTACGCTCTATCTCATTTCTTGCCTTAACTAGAACTACACGTTCAATCGAACGCTAACTAGATTGATGATTCACTTAAATATATTTGTCCTACTTTTATATTAATGAATGTGCTACTATACAAATAAATTACTTTAACCTCGTTATTTTAATGGAACGCATCAGTTTCTGAGACTAAGACTTTTTTGGAAAGTTGACACCATAAAAATAGATATCCTCACTATTTGCATCAATGTCAAAGTCCGATCCAAAATTAAGATAGATCCTAAATAAAAGTGGAGAAAAATTATAAAAGTTTTTAATCAAAAGCTTCTGCTGGGAAGGAATTTTAATCAATCAACGATTTGATTTTCTTAAGGTACAGTCAATTGCTCAAAGGATATCGTACTTATATTAATTAAAAACTTATGTTATATATGTAGTAGTAGAAGATATATAATTTCTTAGTAAAGAACTTTATGGTTTACGTCGATATCTTTCTTTACAGACATTAAAGCGTATAGATTAAAATGTGATACTATAATATACAAGCTGAGCTGAGTAACAGAATACTATACAGCTAATTCCGATATATTACTGCTTGATTTTTATATTATACAAACTGAATTTGGTAAGGAAATAGAGCTAATTTGATAACTGACTAAATGAGCTTGACTACTAAATTACAATATGATAATATATAGGCTGCATTAAATGTAACAGTTAGCGATTTATGTTCTAGTATGATAAGAACTAATTTACGTCGCTAAAAGATATTTTAATTCGCATCAATCGGACATTCATAATCAGAATGATTGACTTTTAAGTTTAAATTCGATAGAAATTCTATGGAAATATTGAATCTGAGAAGTACTCCTACGGTACGAAAGTAGCATTCACGTATATTCAATAGCAAAATATCGCAATTGGTTCAATCTATTTTACTTAATCTATCTTGGATTATAGTATTTATTTTATACAATTATCTTCAGGAAGATTTATGAATTAAAACTTAGCTTATTACTCCAATTATGATCTTCCATAGTGAAGTAACAAATTCATAATGACTAAGATGTGGTATAGCATAAATTAAATATCTATAAAGCATTAGCACTATACTTAATGGGGCATACGAGCCATGATTCATCCCGCCTATTGAAACGATTGACTTTTTCCGCTATTCTTTACTATTCTTCTCGATACTCTTTGGGAAATATTCTACTGATTGTAAGCTATTTTTAATTTTTAACTCTCGATAATTACTTTTAAATTAGTTACTTCGTTGGTTTGAAAAAGAACTTAATGCGGTATTGTGATGACTCCTTTACTGACTCTATTAACATCGACCTTATTTCTGGTGGCCTTATTGCCTCAAGTATCCTTATTGAAAGTAGCAATAATACCGTTCATTGGTGGTAGCCATACACATACTATGGATACTATTACCCATCAATTAATCAAAAGAGGACATCAGGTAAAGACACTAATGATTATTACTAAATTGTAGTTAAATAGTTGAAATGATCATCAACTGCAATTGAAGAATTAAAATAATTCAACAAGTTTGCTGAATTGACAACAAAATTCTTAAGAAATCTATATGTAGTATAGATGTAAAGCTATTTTAAATAGAAAAACGTTATGACATATCCATTTAAGGTAGTTCATCTTATTATCTAATATATTTCGTAAAAAGCGTCCAACTATTCTATCTAATCTAAAAGCAATCCAGCTCTCACAGAATAATAGTCAAAATTTTGAAAGATTTTTAAAATGGTAAGGGTTGAGTAATTAACTATTAACAAGAATATAAAACGTCCTAAACCTGGAGGAATCATGAACTTATATTTATAGTTCTTAAATATATTTAGATCAACTTAGTTACAGTAACATGGTTGTTATAATTAAACTTGAATTTATTCGATCATACAGTGATAAGAGTTCAATAAACTGTAAGTAATTTTAAAAACTAGAATAATTCAAGATGTTTTGATTAAATAAGCGACAACAAAATTTTTCAAGTTCATACGGTATTGGTATAAGATTTTCTCTACATGTAATAAAGCTACAACATATTGATTCAGGATAGTCCATGCTATTATGGTGTCTATCGCAAAATTTGCTACAGTGCAAATGTTATTTCATTACCTGTGGAGTAAAAATTATCCTATCGATTTAATTTTAAATTGTCTCTACAAATGGATTAAACAAATGACTTGAGAAAAAGAAAGCGCAAGGATATGGAATGAATTAAACATATTCTTAATATTTCCTTATTTCATTCATCTTGTAAACGACTACAATATAATCCTCGTAGAGTGAGAAAGTTTTCTAAACCAAGATCTAAGGATTAGTTAGAATCGTCAATAAATAATGTAACTGAATAGATGCAATAGCTTTGCTACACCTATACTTTATATCCAATCTTAATATAACCATTGTATCGAATAGCAGGACAGTTAATCGATGATATTGTCTACCGTAACCGACTGATAGTCTATAATTCCCAAAATATTTGTATAAGTTTCTAGACTATAACTAGTTTGTTTTACTTTATAGCTACGTAGACTTTAATCGTATTTCCGACATATTATAGAATAGTTTTGTTTTAAATGAATGATAATAATCCGCATCTATGAGAATGCTTTCATTTAAAGAAAAGTATGATTTCAATTATTTTAATTTTATCCACAGAAATCATCAATTTCTTCTATTTATTTCATAGATAGTTGTGCCTTAAATGAATGATAGTCTATAATCCAAAATTATATGTCTATGTTAGTAAATAGCTCTAAGTTAACTATCAACTTTATAGTTTTAATTTTAGCGAATGTACAAAAGTCATAACTACCCGGATATTTCAACATTTCATAGATGATTTACTTTAAATGGATAATTACGATAGTCTATCATCCAAAATTATGTGCATATGTTGCTATTCGATGCTTTGCTTATTTCCAATAATTTTTAAAATTTTTACTACGTAGACTGTAACTGTGTTTCCAAATGATCCAACACAGTTGAGAAAATTAAAACCTTCTCCATGGTTACTCTACCAAGTTAATAATTTAACAAACGCGCAAGAAACACATAAAATGTTTACTAATGGAGGGACTCAAGATTTTATCAGTACTTTATATGAAGTACAAAGTCGATATTGTGATGCAACTGTTTCCAATAAAACTTTATTACGATTGTTGCATCATGTTGATATTATCATTACCGATAGCGCCTACGTTTGTGGAGTTCTTTTACCGGAAGTAGTCCTTAAACCTTATGTATTAATGTCGTTCCATGCAAGTTTTTTCGGTCCTCATTCGACACTATCTATCTATGAGCCAATTAGTTATATTCCAAGCCTAGGATATCCGATATATTACCTACCCATGACCTTTATCAAACGAGCATCGAATCTAATCTGGGGAAGTGTTTTTGGATACATGATGGATAGTGTGTCCTCTCGAGCAATCAACGCATTAAGATGGAAACATAATATTAGCACTCATTTAGCCTTATCTGAATTACGATGGAAATTCTCCATGATTTTATCCACTACTGATTTTGTTCTTGAGTATCCACGACCCTTACCACCTTATATGCAAGCAGTTGGCCCAATTTCTGTACGCTCTCCTGATCCTTTGCCAGTAACATGGGACGAATTTTTCAATGATAGTAAGTATCGAGGTGTTATTTTAGTATCGTTTGGTACTGAGCTAGAATTAATGGAAAAAGATGTACCTAAAATGCTCCAAGCTTTAAGTCAGGTACCCTACAGGATAATTTGGAGAACTTTACATAATATTACTAGAATACCCGATAATATTAAAACCGTCGATTGGATACCGCAAAATGATATCCTAGGCCATAATAGGACTGTAGCTTTTATTACCCATTGCGGCTGTCATGGTCTCTATGAAAGCGCTTATCATGCAGTTCCAATGATAGGTATGCCATCAATGGCTGAACAGAAAAGTAATGCAGCTAGAATTATCCGTGCTGGTATAGGAGTGGTAGTTGATTATTTTAATTTTCAAGCTAGCGATTTGGTGCATGCTATAGAGGAAGTGACTACTAAGAGAAAGTAAGTGATTCTTTTCCTCTTAATTTAGCTATTTGGCGATGAAATCGACTGTACTCTAGATAAGATGTATATTGTTTCTCTCTAACTAAATCGATTTTTATTAATATTAATTATTAGATATTCCACGAACATAAAAAGGGTTTCCTCGATACTGAAAAGCAAGCCTCGATCGTCTACTGATATTGTTGTAGATTGGGTCGAATATGTTATGAGAACTAACGGTGCTCATCATCTCAAAGTAGATGGTGAAAAACTCTACTTCTACGAGTATTACAATTTAGATATCTTAGTTGTGGGTATAATTAGCAGTTATTTGGTTTATCTAGCATGCATTAGAATCATGGGCAAGTTGTATAACAGTAATTTAATAGATAAATCTAAAATGGATTAAAGATCAAAGCAGATTTAAAATTTTCTTCTAATTCATTGTAATGGGGTTAATTTAAAAAATTCTCCTTCAGGTTTTATATTATAATTAAAAGATAACTTATTTGGTTTAACTACAGTAGGTTTTACTTATTATCTTATTATATTGTGAATCCAACTACTTTATTCGACATAGAATTTAACAATATGCAGTCACAAATTGTGTTAAAAATTATACAATACTAGACTGTAACTTAAGTGATGCATTCAGTTAGTATAATATTTATACTTTGATTATTATAAAAACTTATATTTAATTTTGATCATAAATGCGGCATAAGTCATGTTATGTTACTTTGATAGAATATAGAGTGAATCCAAACGTTTTGATTTGGGTTCTAATTTAAAATTGTTGGTCTGTCGTAGTGTTTTTTAATACTTACGTGCTATATATCGTAGAAAGATACAACTTGTAGTTGAATAACGATTATTATTAATTAGTAATATTCGGGAATCTAGGATATAATTCATCTTATCATATTGGTTTAATTGTTATTTTCATTTAAAGTAATTTAGAGCGACAATTTGGTAATCGCTACTGCTACCTGCTCTGTGTAGCCTATAAAACGTGGTGTAGTGTAGTAGTTTAGTAGTTCAAGTCACTATGAAGTTAGAAGACTAGGATTAAGCTGTTCCCAAATTCGTGACTAATCAAGTAGATAGTGTATAATTACTTCATTCTTAAATCATTTTTTGCCTGTATTTCATGAAAATGATATAATTTCTATTAAAAAAATATATGAAATCTATTCGTAGCATTTATAATATTAATATCATGGCAAAATTATTTAATAATTAATTTTCAACTTGATCAGAAAAGAAAACGAAAATGAGGTAGACATGCAATATCGATAATTTAGGAATATCAATTTAAAGCTTAGGGAGGGCTTGTTGAACTCTCTTCAACTATACAAATATTGTAGGGTATAAAATCAGCTTAAGACTTTGATGTCATTATATAATTTCATATTTTCTTAGTCTTTACTGTCAGAAATAAATTGATTATCGTAGGTATTACGTTCATAGCTTGTTCCTGAGTACAAAAAGTAGCAGGGCAAGGATAAATGCACTAAATTATATATCTTTTATGCTCTCAACTAGCAAAAATTGATTGATTGATCTAGTCTTACAAATTAATCTGCTATTGCGATTGAAATAGATGAGCTTCTTGTAAGGCGATTTGTTTTTATTAATTAACAGTGAAAATTTTAATTCTGGTATTAGCTCTGTTAAATATAGTCTGGTTAATATATTGCTTATTAAACTGCATGTAGGATAAGAGCTACTGTATTTGTAAAATGATATCAAATTAATGATTATTATTATACAGTAAAATATCAATTTCAATACTTTCCATGCCATTAAATTGTATCAATTAACCGACCATTTTTTGCTAGATATTATGATTTTTGTTGTCTATGGTTGAGTAAATATGCTGTTGATTATAGGATACATACAGTAAATGGCAATAGTAGCTTAGTTCTAATTGCTAAGTAATATGCAGTACAATTCTCCAGCTGTTTAACAATTGTACAAGCTTCGCATTCGTCGTCTCGCTCAATATTATTTACAATCACGTTTTGATATTAACATTTAGTTGTCAGTGCATACCGTATAAATTGTATACTATATTTAAAACGAAAAAACAGCAGTTTATGTAAACTCATCCTCAGTAAAAATTGAAGGGTCTCAGATGATTGATAATCTCTATAATTATGGTTAATGATATATAATTAATTATTGACATTGTCACTGGTGTTCTTTTATGTGCTAGTTAGAGATATAGTAGAAAGATGGTTATATCCATTTATAATACATAGCTATAGCTAGGAACGATTTTTAATGTTTTATTTGAAAATTTTTGATATTTTTGGATATCGTATAATATCAACTGCATAATATGACTTAAATTCTGTAATAACAGACTGTAAGTAAGTTAGCTACCATGATTGCTATGCTTTAATCCTTGTTCCATACTTTAATCTTCCTGCATAATCTTCCTGAAGTGCCTGAAAATTATATCAAACGCCAAGAAGTATTTAGCGATATTTGTGGAGCGTTGAAAAAGCCTGGATAAGAGCGAAAAAGTATACAGTTTATGAATGAAAGGTACATCAGAGAAAAAAATAGCACTAGCTATTTTACTGACAACGTATCGATGTATTTCCACTGACTATTGTGAATTGTATATTTTTTCATTTTACTTTGATGATATATCAAGCTAGCATTATTGGAGTGGGTGACAATTAGGTTGTTAAATAAATATTAGAGAGAGAATTGTCCAGTAACTAGATTTAAGAGACAATTATAAATTGGGCTGAATAATTTATAGTTAATAAAATTTTTCATATCTTTCTGTATAGTTAGTTTTCTCTCTATTTCTATATACGTATTTCTAAATAGTATTTACAAAGTTATAGTTTATATATGATTTGCTAGCATCTATTAACGGGCCATTTCGATTGAAATAGATGAGCTATTTACAATGGGATGTAATTGTATAAATTAGCCGGCAATTACGATTAAAATGGATGGGCTTATTGCAATTAGATTTAGCCATATGAATCGACACGCTATTGCAATTGAAATGGATAGGCTAGCAAGGTATTTCTATTTGTATCAATTTGCCTTTGGCCTAAGTAAAAATATTCCTAATCAAAGCTACAATATTTACTTGAACTATTTAGCACGGATGCAAGCTTAATACAATCTTGAGATTCCAGTTATTACAATCTCGTACATACAGTATCAGTCTTACACTTTTGCATATCATTTAATGATTTCCTACAGTCTGCTAAGCTATTTTGGGGGGCTGCACTACATAGCTGAAGATTTTGAGGCCCTTCTAGTCCTATAGAAGCGGCAAGCATCCATTTTGGTGGAGCGATCAGGCCGACATTGGATCTAGTATACCGTATGTAACAGTCATTGGCGATATATAGTACGGTATAGAGTACGATCAAATCCATCGCGGCAGTAGGGCACATCTGTAGCAGAGTGTATCAGAGGACGTCTATCTGTCTGCTCTCATGGACAGCCGGACAGAAGCTGATAGCCCACACCAAATCATCCACCACTGGACCTGCGCAGTTCATATCCTCATCCAAGCTCAGAAAGTCTGGGCCACAGCATCTGATGCAATCCGCTCCAGCCAGACATTAATTAAAATTAATATTATTATTAGTAGTCAGAGCAAGAGCTATTCTTGAAAGTCTCCTGATCTATTTGAAAGATAGAATCTTGGATATGCTTGCTACCAGATCCATTCGCAATCCGGTGATTCGTTTACAAGCTATCGTTCGCCATTACAGCCGAATCCATGATCGAAATGCTGTAGGCAAACTTGTGCAGCGTCATCGTCCTGGCAGGCTTCTTGGCCGGCCAAATGATCGAATCAATGCAAGGCTTAACCCATGGTCTCCTCGATTGATTCATGCAAGATGGTTATGTGCAGCAAAACCACCTAATGGAGATCCTAAAGACAAGAACGATAACGACATTAAAGTGAAGATTGTAGGGGGTAAAGGTGCTACAACGGCTAATGTCCCTGCTCAAGTGATTGTTCCAGATTACTTTCCTGAAGTGCCATGCTTAACTGTATCACGTAGTCCGGTTTATCCACTATTTGTCAAAGTCATCGAAGTAAGTTGTGAACGAATTATGCCAAGTTAATCCTTCTTTCATAATAGGGAAACATGTTAAGATCATTATTGTTCATTTTAGCACATCTGTAATAGTGTAGAGACATATTTCTATTCAATACAGTACTTGTTGCTATCATGCTACTGCTTTACATCGTTGTTTCAACTCATGATGGATACCGACTTGGAGTTGTACATCACTGCTAATCATTAAGATGTGAACTCTTCCACTTTCTCATTCGTATGCTATAGGTGACTAACAAAGAGTTAATACAATTACTGCTTCGTCGGTTCAAGATTGGACAGCCTTATGCTGGTGTCTTCTTGAAAAAAGATAAGAAAAATACTTCGGACGTCGTCCATTCACTAGATGAAATCTATCCCATTGGTACTTTTGTCAAGGTTGGAGATTATGCAATCACCGGTGATAAGTTAAGAATGTTTGTGCAAGGACATCGGAGGTAAGTGTCAATGCAAAGATAGAATTGATTCCATTTTGACTAAATCGGTAATCATGAGCGACATCAGTGAATCATGATTGTATATACGATACTAGGGTCTCCATGATACGTAGATGATTAGGGTAGAAGTTTTGACTTGTCATTAGGAACCTTATGCGTACATTAGGATTCACCTACGTTCAGTCTTAATGTTGTTCACTCCTTTGCTACGTATACTAGTAATAAAGTCATAATTTGTATTCGTATAGAATACGACTGATTGACCGCTTGGAATTAGATGAAGAAGAAGGCAACACAGAAGAGATCATTGAAGGACAACCGGCTGAGATTATCACAGAAAACGAAACTGGAGAAACGGTTATTATTAAAAGTCAATCAAAGGAAAGCCAAGTAGAGGAAACAATAACGAAACAAGATGAAGAACAGACCGTTGAAAGTGATTCTGGTAAACAGGAGCCACTACTAATGATAACATCTGAAAATTGGGCACATTTACCATATGATAAAGATCCAGAACTCAAGACCACCATTAAGGTTTATTCCTAGTCTACTAGAACGATGTACATGACTCTTTTAATAGTAAGTAAGCAATCTTACGATGCTATTGCAACATTATTTGATAGGCAATATCCCAAGAAATCATGGATACTGTCAGAAAGCTGATTAAATTAAACCCTGTGTATTAGTAAGTTTATACAGTATTGCTGTATCATTTTCGCTGGTATACTAGCTAGGTTGATATATAAAGGTCTAGTGAATATACGTGTATTCCAGCTATGCATGATAAAAGACGAATCGAAGGATCTGGAGTCCTCTTAGTAAATTTAAGGTGTATGTTGCAAAATAGTATATACTAATCTAAGGTGTTGATAACGCAACATACTTTTTGCAGTGAATCGCTGCAGCATTTAATTGAAGCAAATAGAAAGATGGTAGAAGATCCAAACCACTTGGCTGATTTTGGTAATTATAAATTAATTTCTATGTGGACACTCAATTTAATAGCAACTTATACTATACAATTTTGAATATATTCAGCTGCATCGTTAACCACTTCTGAACCCGAAGAGTTGCAAGCAGTATTAGCAGAACAGGACGTAAGTGCATCATGATGGTTTGTTTACCTTACTGTTGATCTAGACATTTATAAGCATAAAAATGACTGACATTCATATAGATTCGTGCTCGACTGCTGTTATCTTTGGAATTATTGAAAAAAGAATGTGCCCTAGCAGAGTTGCAGCACCAAATCGGGAAAGAAGTACATATTTTACCAATCTATACTTACTGTAATTGTGATGTCAATTTGATATTACGGTATTATTGATTCATTAGGTTGAAGAAAAAAATGTTAATATGCAGCGGAAATATTTACTTCAAGAGCAGTTAAAAATTATTAAAAGAGAATTAGGAATTGAGGTAAATTTATTGTACACGACCTTTAGTTGTATTATGATGATTGTATCCCATAAATAATAACTTTCATAACTAATTCTGCTGTAGAAAGATGACAAAGACGCAATAATGGAGAAATATAGAGAGAGATTAAAGGTATGCTAAATTAAAATTTGCTAACATTAAAAATTAAAAAGTTTTACTATTTAATTTCTGAATGCCCTCTGGAATCGTAATAATTAAATCTGTAGGATAAAACTGTTCCAGAAGATGCCCAAAAAGCAATTGATGAAGAGCTAAGCAGACTTTCTGTCTTAGATAGTCATTCGCAAGAATTTGGGTATATTTTGCTTAAAATCATTTTAATCATTATATTCCATGAAACTGAAATATCGCTACCATTAACAATAAATAAAATTCACAGGGTAATAAGAAATTATCTCGATTGGTTGACAATTATGCCGTGGGGACAATATAGCACTGAAAATTTAGAAATTAATAAAGCTAAACAAATTTTGAATGAAGATCATTATGGTCTAGACGATATTAAAGATCGAATTCTCGTCAGTATTTTAATTATAAGATGGTGTTCACTGGAATACCGATGCACCAAATGTGCTGCGTAAACATCCTAGCATCGATATTGACCAGCTGTTCTACACGTTAATGATATTGCAGGAATTTATAGCTGTAGGACAGCTGAAAAAATCGGTTCATGGCAAAATTATTTGTTTCGTAGGCCCTCCAGGTGTCGGTAAAACGAGTATCGGAAAATCAATTGCTCGAGCCTTGAATAGAGAAGTAATCATTTCATCTATACTAGTATTTTATGGCTATTGCACTGCTTCAGGGTAACGCTTTTGCGTCCTAATAGGTGTTTAATTATCTATTTTTACAGTTTTTTCGTTTTAGTGTTGGTGGAATGACTAATGTTGCAGAAATAAAGGGTCACAGGTAATGAAAATTTTATTTAATTTACTGAAATGTTCGAAAATGAATAAGCTGTATCAAAGTAAGATTCCTTTTAACGCATAATTTCTAATAATGTCCTTCGTAGGAGGACCTATGTTGGAGCAATGCCAGGCAAAGTGATTCAATGTTTTAAAAAGACCAATACTTCGAATCCAGTCATTTTAATAGACGAAGTTGATAAAATTAGTACGAGCTACCGAGGAGATCCCTCATCAGCATTATTAGAAGTATTAGATCCCGAACAAAATGTCAGTTTCCTCGATCACTATTTGGATGTTCCTGTTGATTTATCTAATGTAAGTCTTGCCAAAATTTGAAATTTTTCTCAAGTATATGTTCTCAAATTTTTTGCATAATGTAAACATTAATACTTTTTCAGGTGCTATTTATTTGTACGGCAAATGTGTTGGAGACTATTCCTGGACCATTGCAAGATCGTATGGAAGTTATTAATGTATCAGGCTATATATCCAATGAAAAAATCGCAATTGCTAAGGTTGTTAAAAGCTCTGTATTTAATATTTTGCTGTCATCAGTGCTTTAACGGAGTTTATTTCTTTGCATATAGCGTCATTTAATTCCAGTTGCCCAAAACTCTTGCGGAATTCAAGATAGGAACGTTTCATTATCAGAAGATGCAGTGCGTGCTTTGGTAGAATCATACTGTAGAGAAAGCGGCGTAAGAAATTTGCAGAAGCACATAGAAAAGGTTAGGCAGTTGTGTACCTAATAGTACTCTATGGCGTATTTTACGTACATTTTACGTTCATTCTGTAAAATTTCTTTTATCAAGACATAGTCTTATATATACTGTAATTTTAAACTCAGATATTTCGTAAAGCGGCGCTTAAAATTGTCCAAGGAACTGACGAAATAACAGTAGACAATAACAATTTAGAAGATTTCGTTGGACAGCCTGTGTTTAAAAGCGACAAAATTTATGAATCAACTCCACCTGGCGTTGTTATGGGATTAGCCTGGACGGCCTTAGGTAAAATTGTAGTAGTATGATAAATCGTCCTTATCTCGATTAAGCAGTATTTGCTTCGAAATTCCTAGGAGGATCAACGCTGTACATAGAAACAGTATCCAACACTGTATATGAGAATGATAGCAAAAGCCAATCGGGAATAGAGTTAACTGGCCAATTAGGCGATGTTATGAAGGAGAGTTCAAGGATAGCATATACTTATGCTAAGGTATTTTGAATGCATAGCTACTCTATGTTATAAAGTCTTGACAGCGAATTAATCTTGCAAACGTTTACTTATTTTATAGCATTTTGTAAGTAAGATTGATGAAGACAATAGATTGTTTTCTCGTGCTGGCATTCATCTGCATGTGCCGGAGGTATTGAAATTAACATCATCTTAACAATATATTTGTCTAAGATATCTCCTGTTATCGATTCATTACCAATATCATTATTAGAACCCACTTATAAAAGTTTCTTAAAATAATAATTTTGTAACGAAGGGAGCAACTCCAAAAGATGGTCCATCGGCTGGTTGCACAATTACAACTGCGTTAATTTCTTTAGCTATCGATAAACCGGTTAGACAAAATTTTGCAATGACTGGAGAAATATCGCTAACGGGCAAGGTAGCTAGAATGAAAGAACACTGTCATTTTTATGGTTACAATTGTTTAGGATGAAATATTATTAACTTCTCTGTTTGTGTTTGGGTAATGTGATCACTTTTATTACTTTAGGTTTTGCCTGTTGGTGGAATTAAAGAGAAGCTCATTGCGGTACGTTTTAAACATATCTAGCTTCAAGAAAATCTTTACAAGAAATCTTTTAATAAACGAAATGTGATTTGCTTATGAATTAGAATTAGAATTCGATGTAATGGATACTTTCTTTACTAATTTCAGGCTCGCCGAGCTGGTGTTGATTGTATTGTCCTTCCGGCTGGAAACAACAAGGAGTTCAAAGAATTGCATAGTAGCGTCACCGAAGGATTAGATATTCACTTCGCAGAAACTTATAATGACGTATATAATGTCGCTTTTGAAAGTACATGCAATTAAATTATCTTAGTTTATCTAACACGACGAAATGGAATTCTATACCATACAGAATCATTGGTAATGTTAGGTTAATAAGTAACTTCCTGAAGAGTACAATTATCGAATAGGTGATAATCAGTTTTTTGTTCGTTTAAAAATTTTTCTTGATGAAATGCAGGAGATTTGTAGCGTGCTAACATCAAAATGTGAATGTTGGCAATTCATGATATATCATTATTGCTTGGTGTAGTACATTATAGCATTATAGCAGTTACAGCAACTGGATGCATGGCTTGGTTTCACGGAGTTAATTAACTATCAAAGATTTAAACGTTTTACTCTAAGACTTAATAAGGGGATCCATAAATGCAGGAAGTGCTTCCCATTTCATTGAAAGTGCCATCGCTAGAGTAAAAAATCTGAATTTGTCGTGTTAGCTGTATTTGATCGAAATAATTTATAATCATCAACTGTTTTTATGTTTTGTTTTTACATTTAAACCAATAATAAATGGACCAGTCTGGGAAATATCTGGTATGTTTAGATACAGTCACTGCTTTATTTCTGCTAAGTTATCACCTGAATCATATCTTTTAGAATTTCTGACCAGATTTATTATGTTAAGATAAACGAATGCCTAGAGGATGTGTTGTTCTTACGGTTAAACTCGGTGATACAAAATGAATACTCTTGCCATTTTATATTGCAATATTTTCATGATCTATTAATAAATTGCAAAATTTAGTTCCTCAATCGATCCATTGTTGGTAAGCTTTATAAAATGGTGTCTCGTTTGTATTTACTTTGACAGTTATCAAACTAGCTTGATATGTCTATCTTTTTGTAGTCTCTCAGTTATCAATACGCAGTTAAATCTCTTATAATTATTAGTTTAGAACTTGCTATCTCAAACATCATTAACTAAGTACTATTAGTTACATGAGCTCTCTGTCTTTCCTTTTTGTACTGGGACCTAATGAATGTTATAGTGATAGAGGTGTAGTTTTTAAAAAGAAATTATGAGATTTACTACGATCAATCTCCCTTCGCTCTCTCTCCGGCAGCCCTGCATCTCAAATTATATTATTAGGGATAGTGGATTTTATAATCGGAAGTCTTTAATGTATACCTGCCTTCAGAATGAAATATATCATCCTGCAATATTTAATAAATGATTCATGAAATAGATTTTTGACCCTATTTGTTATGCATTGAACCTATTTAACTGTCATAACATTCAATTTGTTCTTGCAGCGAGTACGTTCGAAAATATCAGGACGAAATAATGCAAATTTTTCCTTAAATGGATTTTATACGTATATTAAAGATGCCGGTAGAGATTTATAAAATATAGCGAGATTGACTTTATAGATTTTATCCACATGCAATAATGATAATCTTTTACTGATTCATATTTGATACTATAACATTCGTGGAGCGGTAAACAGTAAATGATTTTACAAGTTATTTTTATTTAAAATACACGGTAGTAAGCGTCACCTATTTCTCTTGATAGGCTAACTTGATGCGTTGATGAAAATGCCGAGATGAAGTGCTGCATTTGAGCTAAACTTGGGATACTAAGTAACTACAATTGCATTTTTATATTGCAATATTTTCATGACCTATTTAATAAGTTGCAAATTTAGTTCCTTAATCGGTCCATTGTTGATAAATTTTATTGAAAGGTCCTCATTTGTATTTACTTCGTCTAGAGAAGTTGATATCATTTTACCTTAACTACGTAGCGGTTCCAGTCATCGAGCAATGTCTGACTAATAACGTGATTGCAATTATCGAAATATATAATATGATTGTTACTATAAGACAGAGAATCGTCATTTTTATATATCGTTTTGGTGTCAGTCAGGCAGTAGATCATAATGATTTTTAAGTGATGACTTTTATCACTTCAGAAAATGAAAAATTTTTTAGTAGCTTAAGATTTATATTATACATTCAATTATTTATTTCTAGCGATATTACTTGTATCATCTTATAAATTGCAATAGCAACTATCATAATTGACATAATTATTAAGGGAATGTATTAACTAAACGATATTTATTTGAATAGGCGGGAAGAGTAGAATTATTGTCCTTATTTTTAAACCGAAGATGAGAATTAGGATAATATCTTCACTTGTCACGAACTACGCTCCTAATAAAGGACAAAGTAAAGTATTCTGCTCTTCTAAGTTGGTACTATCAACTACTATTTTCAGTTTCGACCTAGAATTACCCTTCTAGACTGCAGTCGCACAGACAAACATTTACAACGTCGAGCTGCTTTTACTTTATCTCGACTAATGCGACCAACGCTATTTACTCATGAAAACTACAAAATCAGTTACTAACGAGCAACATTCGCAATTACAAATCAATTACGAAAGTTTCGAAATTTATTAAACGAAAGTTAATCTACAATTGCATGTACGTTAGTGGAATAGTGATGAATACTTTCGCATTAAGATACTCAATCTAAGAAGATTAACTAGACTATTGGATACAATATCATTCTCTAGATCTAAGCTTAAACATAGCTAATAGGATGGATAAGTTTTAGTGCGGTACGCTACTATTAAAGCTAACTTCCACATTCGAAATTCTGTAGTCTCTGCAAGCATAATTACACAAACGTGCATTAATCCAGCTAATCAACTGTAATATTAATAATACCATTATCATACAACATTGCGTTTACTTTCGATCATAATCAGATTGGTTTATTCTGTAAGATGAATTTATTTGAATTCTTAAAATAAGTCTGATTAGTTTAAATAATTCGCATAATTAAATATTACTCCATTACCAAGGTAATTGCGATTGTACAGATAATCCAATCGGTATAAGTATCTACCTAAAACTTAAATTTTGTCTTATTATAAGCGCTCTCAGTTCATATTTTACAATCTTAATTATGATATAGAAGCTAGCATTGAATTCACTTTATTAAGTGATAGACATCGTCCAATATTGACAATAAAAAAGTCAGCTTCGTTTTCTTATAAGATCCATATTAATCTACTTAAGTTAGTCTGGTGGGCTATTGCAGGATGCATGATAGCCGCCGTTATTATTTTACCACATAATAGGCTACCAGGTTTTTAATGACAATTTTATTGGCCCAAGCCCATTACCATCAAATTTGATTTGAAGGTTGCTCTTGACTATTTAGATAAGTTCAGTGATGGCTTTGCATTTAGGGAAAATTTTATACCAATATCATTCATTATTCCTCAATTAAGTTAGTAGTAAATGCCATCAATCGACAGTTTCGTAGTATAGCAATGACCACTTTCTTAATATTCCTATCTCTACAATTGGAATGCTGAAGTAGCCTTCCGTTGATAGCCAGTATTTACTTTTTCTATCTTCTATCATCGTTGAATATCAAATGATCAATTCATTTATTTCCCTCAATTCTTTTGATTATACTATATTGGCGTTCATCATCTTGGCATATAAATAAAGATTGTTGCCGATTACCCTTGATTCTTTTACATTTGATGTGTGGCGATTGTAAAACATGCATGAGTTGAAGAGTTGTTTTATCGTAAAAGTAAATATGATCATTACGTTTTTCTACTAAATATTTATCAGTCCACAAATTATCTACATCAGCAATCTCGATATCCAGTTGTCTTCTTCTAGCATCCTTGTAGCTTTTTACTAATAATTCATCGTCCAAGTAAAACATCTAAGATAATTATTATGACATAGTCATTAATATTAAATATCGAAGGATTCTTTCATTGATAGATCGCAATAAACTGCAATCTAAACTTATTCTTACCGACATTACGTTTCCCTTTTCGATAACGAAACATTCATTAGCTCTAGCCGATTGTGTAACTTTAATTTCTCGCTTAAATGGCCTTTCCAATCTGCCGAGTTGTTCAAAATATAGAGAATATAAGGCACGTTTTAAGGTCATAAATACATAAGATTTAATGGTAGAGATCAATTTATCCGTTTATATTACGTAGTAAACTTACGACATGGAATCGTATCTTGCACCTGCCATAATTTGCCTTAAACGATTCCATGGTAGTAGTCCTATCTCAAGATCGTCTGCTCTTTTGCTTATAGGAACAACAATTTTACAGGCTAATTGATCTTGAATATGATAGCTGTAGGTTTTAAAGTGCTTAATATTTATGCCATCGCCCAATTTATACCACTATTGCAAAAAGGATATTATAATTCATTTTTTGAGTATGCAATAATAAAATACGTGCTGTAATTACCTCGATAGCTAGTTCTTGACTGTTTCTAATCTTCTGATAGGTCACCAGATTGTAATTATTGCAAAATACGATCTTCATATCTTCATATAGGGGATAATCATCATCAAAATAAATCATAGAATCTCCGCTGACATGATTGACCATCATAACAATCCATGGCCGACTTTCATCTTCGTACTATACGCAATAAAAGAAAAGAAAACTTATTTTTAGTGAGAAACATAATCCTAACGACATACGGAATTGATTTAGATCACAACTATCGATATTTAACTGTCTAAAGAAGCTTATTAAAAATTTTGAGCCCATTCTACAGTAAGTTAGCATTACAATATTTATTAATAGCAACTCTGTTATTCATCTTTACGTTAATCCAGTGCTATGCTTGGTAAATGTTTTACCTCTGCATAAAAGACAAAAATTAAAGTATTATCGGATATTCTATGTTTCGATTCCTTCAGAATGAGACGTTCTGGATCGTCTCTTAACGTATGATTAATTTGCTGTTTCTGCTGCAAGTTGCCTCTTGAGTGATATAACTATTGAGAAGACAGATGCTTATAGTTAACGATTTGGTGCTCTTTAGCATGTTTGTAAGCTAGTAAACCTTTAATACAAGGTGCAAATATGGGAGAATTTCAAGAAGAAAATTATTCAAATGCTAAGGTTAGCTAAAAATATGCGTTAGCCTCCATTTCTGGCTATAGAGGGCACTACATAATTGCGAATCAGTTACTCAGTAATCTTACCTGGGTAATAATAATATGCCAATGATGAGATTCTAAGTGACCATTAACGCATTGCTTCTTGTGACATGTATGCATCGTCACCAGGATAAGAAAATCGCAATCATCATATAGGAAACATCGCTGATAGGGCTGAGCTAATTTATAATCTGCAATTTGCTCTAATCCTTCACCCTGGTAAACCTAGAGTTCATTACAGTAGTCGTTAGTCTTATTGGCCAAAATCGATATCAATGATTTAGCTTTATCATTCCATTTGCTATTATAGTTTAAAATATAAAATTCTAAATTTTTTACCTTTAATCTGCAGCTGCCATCCTGCTTATTAACCACCAATTTAGCTATAATGGGAATATCATGGACAAATGCATGGCTTGAATCGATAATAACAGAATTACATTTATCAATGGAGGTTTGACGATCACTTAATATCGCTTCTTCTGCAGATTGCCAATCCAAATTGGTAGCTATTTAAAATTATAAGGGCATCACTATCTTCTATTTTAATATTTAAACAGGGCGACATAGTTACATAGTATGATTTCCATATTTGTTGCTAACCTTCTAGATTATAGCGATATAAGCAATACATTGGATATTGGTTATAAACTAAGAGGTCATGGCTGCCTGGAATGAATATCAAATGAAGATTACCATCGACTAAATCGGTTTTTGCGTCTTGGACGCAATGAATAGTTGAATAAGAGTTAATAGCATTCTTTTCCATCTTGAAGATCTGCAAAATCAAAGTAATAGACATCAAATTATGTACAAAAATGAACCTTGATATTATAGAATGCTATAGTATTTACTATACCATGATATTTGGTTCTAGATGCATTCGAACAGCAATTAGTAGATGATCATCAGATATGACAATATCTGCAATGTATTTCTCGCTTTGATAGATAACTTTAAGAGAATTGGTTAGATCTCGATTGGAATTACTAATTCTTTTATCCTCATTTCCATTTGAGAAGAGCTGTAATAGAGTATCGCCGTAGGATGCTATAATGGATGTACATTCAAGATCGATATATTTTACTGTTGCTAATTCTAAACAGCTAAGAGTACTTTTGCCAGCAGTAAATTGCCCATGATCATATTGGATAAATCCTGGAACTTCAAATGATTGATAATGATTCCAATCTTGGATATCCCAAACCTAACAATATACAACTGATGTTACTCTTACTATGATTAGTTAAACGGAAGTCCTAATTATTTACTTACCTCGATCTGACATTCATTGATCCAGCTGTTATCATCTTGTAAGCGAAGCCGATAGCTATTATATTTTCGCCACCAAATCAATATCTTACTGCTATTCTGAACAAATTCGCATCGTTCAATTTGGTGAAGATAGGAAATAGATTTGCCAGTATGCTTCATTTCTCTTCCTTGGATTTTCCATATCTGCCAACAATTATTTTATTAAGTTATCAAAATGGTGATAAGTAGTATTTAATATCGCATATCTGTTACAGAACTTTACAGGTTTAAATTAAATTTAGAGGTTATGGCAAACTTATTTGCCTCACTTCTCTTATTACTTTAATTTTAGAAATAACTTACAGCGATATCTTTACGGTCTCTTGACACGGTCATTGCTACAGGATAACCAGGTATAATTGGGCAGAATTCTAATTTTTTCCAATCTAAGACAGGTATTTTGGAACCATCTTGCTTAATAGCTTGTAGACGTTGTCTAGTACCAATATTATGAATTTCCCATTCCTCTCGCTAAAGATACATTAATAGAGTATTAGATAATACGATATGAAATAAAATAACACATAATGAGAATAGTATCCCTGATATTATTAGGGCAGTCCTGCTTTATAGTTTTAGGTTTTTGTTCGATTTTACATAATTTTGCGGGCTTTAAATATTATAGATTGTACATTTCTTTAGCTCATTAAATATAGCTCGATTGTTTTCTATATTTTACACTTTTAATCTATTCCTCATCTATTTCTGTTTCCTAGACAATATAAAATACTGCCCATATTTACATTGGCTATGTGTAGTGTATTTAGAATATACTGTAACTATATTCTACTCTTAAATATAGACATGCTGTTTTGATCTTATATTTAGACATATCTACAGTCCGTTCGCTCTACATTCAAATGTGGCTTACTACATTTAGTTATTACAGTCCTCGCTATTTTCTACAGTACAATCATCTGCTATTCTATAACCTGTTATGGTATATGTTGTATCTGATCCTACAATCATGTTCTCTGCATGTGTTCTAATGCCATAGCTATAAATACCGCCGTTTTCTACCTTAGACTTCTTAAGTTGCATTATTAGTCACAGTTAGTATTCACACTTTACTCACGGCAGCTACCACGCTGACCTACTGTAATTATCACATTGTACCTAACTACTGTCTACAATAAAGTATCCTCTTTTCTTAAGCTCCTTGTGCAATTCTCTACATGGCAACTAAAACCACATTATCTGACTCTTCGAACCCTCCATCACACTGTGATACAGAAGTAGTTGTTATGCAGCTACTTCTATCTAGATGAGATTCTAGTTATATTATATAGAATTATAAGCATGGTGTCATAGTATTATTGCAACCCTATTTCTGCTATTGAATTGTAGCAGATGTGTAGTGCAAAGCCGATATATCCTAATCGGTAATCAGCAATCTTCATTTATATTATTTTAAAATGGATTTATCAGGGAATTGTGATTGGCATACAATCTTGAAATTTTGTTCGACATTCTTAAATAATGATACGAAAAATTAGTTTAAATTTACTAATGCTAATTACCAACAATTATCTATAGATATTTAATTAATAATCTCCCATTTTAAAAGAAATAAATAGTTGCTATAAAATGTTACTGTAAGACAATGAAGTAAAATTAAAGGAAACTTACTCGATCTCTGGACATTAAGTAAGCAATAATATTCGCATCAGATGATATTCTGACTTCAAAGACATAGGTTTTAGGAAGGCTGAATTTTACTTTGATTTTGGATGTTTCATAATCGGAAACCTAGTAATACGACATGATACAGTTATAAGATATTTGCTAAATGTAGGAAGGATCTTACAATACTTTTATGTTATCGTGATTAGAGAACTTTAGACCAGCGCTATAACAATCGTGACTGATTTAGAGGCTAAATCTTAACTCAATTTTTATATGCAGTACCGTATAGACTTACAACGATAGTACAATCTTTTCTCCATCTATTATTGTTAGCGTAGATTATTTTTATGTCTCCATTTCGAGGCCTTGAACACTTTGGCAATATCAAGCCACTGTTGGTATCTATAGTTTTGGACTCAATCCAAGGACTATCGTCGGTTTTATTTTGGGGATATCTAAACCATAATATATCATAGCATTAATTCAAATAAAAATCCGCTTTAAACTACCATTACTAGTTGATAACAGTGTTTATAAGATATTTACAACAACTTACTTTGTAATCGTCCAGTATTTACCCATATTCACTTTCTTATTTGCTATTTGTGTAGCTTTACTAACAATCCAACTGTCTTTCTTGGCACAATATAACAAAAATTGGATTAAATTCATTGATTCTTTGTCTAGGTAAAATTCGTGTTGTTGTAATAGATCAAGCAATTCTTCGAATGAATCAGGATTCTATTAAAAAGATTATGGTGTATCAAATTATAATAAAAAGGCAGGATCGAATACAGTTATAGTTGCAATAAATAATTAGCATCAATTTATTTCCATAAACTGACCTTATTCTTCAACTTAAGATAGTTGATATAATCTATTAGATCTAAGCGTAGGTTGCTCAATGATTTAAATTTTTTCAATTTATTCATCATCCAGTTGAAATCGGTCATTAATGTTGCTAAAATGCTATCATCATCGGCTTGAATGGCATGATAGATGATATATTGATAGAAATAGCCATCATCCGGATAGGTAGACCATTTCCCGTCGTACAGCTTAACATAAGAATCGATCAGTGTTTGATGCAGTTTCTTCACGTAAGATTGTTGTGATTGCTGCGAATCGATTGGCTGCTGCAAATAGTCTATGATTTTCTCATGTAATATACAGTAGTTTCTGGCAACAGAAGTAAAATAGGGAAGATCTGAGAAGGATGACAAGAATATACGTTGCTAGAATAGGTTTGTTGCAAGTTGGAAAAGATTAAGTTAATATTATTACAAAGCGTATCGATTTCTATATGTGTTAAAGAAGATGCTGACTAAGGCAAGGTAGCAAATGTAGATATTAGCGATTGGAATAAAACTTTAATTTGTTTGAAATATTGCAGATGGAAATAGAGAAATGTGCAAATAGAATAAATACTGGTACTGCACAATGATGAACCTATCCATAGAATCATGCCGATTGCTAATCTAAACAAATATCTTTCTAGAGCTAATACAGAAGTTAGGATTTTGAATAAACCATTAAATTTCTTTCTATTTACATTAGTACATTTGAAGATATGACGCTATTCTAAGCGTCGAATAAAAATCTGGCTTAAAAGATACAGATATTATATAAATCTTCATACCGTTCGTTGTTTTTATTGCAATGATATTTCAGTAAACATCTGCTATCTAATTCTTCCAATAGGCCTACAGCTTCATTTTGATTGCATTGCCATAAGCACATGATGGAATGGATTGGAATCTTAACTCTTTTAAAGACCCCAAGTTGTCTAAATAAATCCCTTTTCTTAATATCTAATTTATTAATACATATGGTGATGATCTCAAATAAATTAAATCTATATTCCACAAATTTTAGTTTAAAACTACTATCTTGAACTTCAGTCTTGGCCAGTACTTCTTGCCATTCTTGATCTGTTTTGAGACGCAAACCAGCTAGAATGACAACTGCCAGAGGTAAATATCGAATATTTTCTAGGATTTGTTTGACTAATTCATTTTGGCGTAATTTCTTAGTATATCTTTTATTTTGATATAAAGCCAATACTTGTATAGCTTCTTGATAGGTAAATTGCTCCTAGTTGTAGAGAGATATTGTCAGAAACTATACCAGTAGTAGCTAAAAAATATTTTGTATCGCCAGTTTACTATGGTCAGAAGATAACTTTTTATCTTGTACTATGACAATTTGGTTGTAAAATAAACTTCTTTAATAGATATGACAATCTTATAGTATTTATATCTCTCTCATCTTATGTTAATTATGTAAAGTATAATCAATTTGATCCGAATAAGCAGATTTCATAATATATTGACAGATTTCGGAACTTTTCATAGTCCTACTTTAGACCTGATAAGCCATGATACTTTAAATAGATATAGTACATTTATAAATTTGTAGTTTATAAGGTCAAGTTAAATGCCATTAATGTAATGTATTTTTGTAATTGAAGTGTTGATTAATTAATGATTCTATTTCAATTTCAAGTTATATTAGCAAGTCGATTACTATAATTACCGGAGCTTTAATATGATCGTAATTTTCTCGGGTTTGGGGATAAAGTAATGGAGTAATAACAATGGATTTATTTGCAAATGCTAAATAATCGAAGAATATTCCGTTTCGGACATCGTCAAAGACAAAGATAATTTCCGATTGGCTTTTATGGCCTAGAACATAACGTCCATTTAAAGTATATTCAATTTCAGTCAATACAGTAATTAGTCAGTACTCTAGATTGAAAGTGCTAATCGATTGTTGTACGCTAATATCAAGAATTTACTTCGAAAAATATGCCCACCAAAAATAATTTCTTACCTCGAAAATAGCGTCTTAAATAAGCATCCATTTCTTTTAAGCTTTGTGGCTGGCGATCCCACTGAATATCCAGTTGATGACATAGATTTATCAATATGTAGAGTAATTCATCTTCCTGAATATCGCCTACATCATTATGGAAGAAATAAATGACCACTATGCATTAGCTTTCCGACTACATGAAAAGTTAGACGAATGTAAACATTTTATATCCAACTACTTATGGGAAACTCGTTATAAAATACTCATAGTTAGATCTTGATCTATCTAGGATTTATAAATTACTTTTTATTGTAAATTCTTAAAGTATGTACCTATTTTTACCCAATAGACACCATGTGGCTTAAAGCAATCTTGCTCTTCGATCATTAATTTGACTGATTGAGCTACGCTTGTTGTCTTTCCGCAGCCAGATATTCCATAAATCAAGACATGACCGTTACTGGAGTTAAGATCTTCAAGATAACTACAAATAGTGTCAATAAAGTCTTCACGTATGATATAGCGATTTTCGGGCAATTGCGGGACATTGTGTAGTAAATCTATAATGGAAAATTAGTATATTACTTCTCGTACATGAGCTTCTCCATCTATCTGACTATTTTAATAGTGCTATACTGTTTACAGAAAAAATGAAAAAGCCATAATCTAGTTTTATTAACGTGAAAAGATAAAATTAATATTGTGTAGATATTGAATATGAACTACTAGAGCTATCTACCTCTTCTACAAAGAATAATGTAGCAAAACTACTGCTAATTATAGTTTAATGTATGAAACTGGTGTTTAGATTCTTGACTTATATATTTCTAGCAGAATAACCACATCGATATATTGTTGAGCTATTCGCACATTTATCGTACAAATAGTTATTCATGAGATTAATTTAATGACATAATTTGCTATTATTTCATAGCATTCTGATCGTAGTATTTAATAGCTACGTTTATAAATTAGGAAGCGGCTTCTAAAGTTGTTAATTCTACTTAAGAATAATGCTCGTATGAGAATCTCTTGGTAAGCCTATAGGTACCTTGTGTTGAATATTCTGCTTGAGGGGCTCGACCTAATGAAAGAAAAATAAAGTAAAAGGATAACTTATATGCACATTACCAAATTAGAATAATTTGATGGCATCATTACTCTAAAAGACAAGTGGAAATGACTATATCGTGCTTATTAATAAGCGCTATTCTATTTCTATAACTTCAAGGCAGAAGCACAATATCTTAGAGAGTACTATATTACTTTGATGTTGCAAATGACGAAAGCAAATAAAGTAAAAGGATAATTTATAAGACATCACCGACTTAAATTAATTGTATGATATCAATACTCTATAGGATAATCGGGGTAGACTATATTATGCTTATTAAGCGCTATTCTATTTCTATAGCTTCAAGACAGAAACATAATATCTTAGTAAGTACTTTATTGCTCCAATGTTGCAGATGATGAAGGCAAATAAAGTAAAAAAATCATTTATATTTATAGGATTAGAATAATGTCATGACATTAACAGCCTACGGAATAAGTGAGGAATAATTGTATCGCGAATAGTAAGCGCTGTTCGATTTCCATGATTTCAAGGCAGAAACTTGCTATCTTAGCAATCATTTCATGACTTGGACATGGTAGATGATTGCATATCATTCTTAAGTGAGCACTTTTCCACTGTTTCCACGATCAAACTTAAAAAGGAAGCACAGCCTTTTGTAGCTAATTTACTGCTCAGACAGTAAAGATGATTCTACTGTATTAGTTCAGCTCTATCTACAGTCTAGAATAAAGTTAACGACAGAAACAGGATATCTGTGCAACTAACTTATTGCTTGGATTATTTCCATAACTAAATTAAAAAAATAGTAACGTTCCCAATTTGGTGACTAGTCCATAGGCTAGATTGTGTAGATGACTACATTGTGCTTAAGTCAGGGCTATTCTGCAATCCAAATTAAATAAAAACAGCAATACCATAATCTAATAACTAATTTTGTGGTTGGATAGGATCGGAAATGACTAATGGATGCCAAAGTTACATAGCGTAAAGAAAGTTCATTAATAAGCAACTTACCACATTGGATATCGTAAATTGATTTAGCTTCTTCACGCAAGGCTTTGCCTAAGTTGCGCACTGTAGCAGCTTGATGTTGCTGTAATATTTGACAGAATTGGTAGAAATCTTCATCATCTCTAGTTTTCATTGCTTTAATAAAGGTGTCTATTCGATCTTTCCTTCGAATATAATATTTCAAATCATTCACTTGATCGTCGGTTAAAATCTGCTTGGACTTTAGATCGGAGAATAATTCGTTCATCGGTACTCTTGCTAAAAGTTTATAATAATTATTTTCAATGACTTTTTCAAGGTATGGACTTAAGCCCATGTTGGCTTCTCTTTTAACAGGGTTGGGCTAGTGAGGCTACAGTAGTTAAAGATTCATTTGTAATTATTGGAAGACCTTATCAAGGTCCAAATTTCTGATATTGAATTCGAGGATGAAAAATCTTTATGATCATCTAGCGATAATCCATTCAATTCATTAGATCCAATACTAAAGCGAATAAAAGTAGAGATGGTGTACTAATTTTGTGCTCTATGTGGCTTCTAGTTTGAAGGGAATTGCTTAAAATCTTTCGACATGGCAACGAATGAATTCGACGTATACCATATGATAGAAATATCTTACTCTTCTGCCCAGCAAGAAAATGAAAATCGTGTAACTTTATTTCAACTTAGTTAATGTTCATATATAGTGCTTGCTTAAGTATTTCTTGGTATAGCGGCTGATTAATGAAATACTGTATAAAGGAATAATTTAGTTAGGCTACATATTAAATAGTCATTAAACCGATGGAAATAATTAGCATTACCAATTTTAAATAGAACTAAATCAGTTAAGAACGGACTAGACTTCTAGTACTGGATTGCCATTCAGTAGGATATCAATAATAACATTCCAACCTTTTATAATTTAATTCTTTGCCAGGATAGATAGTATTGAATTGTTTTAAAAGAAGACCACCAACACTGATGAAAATGTAACGCTGCTGGAAATCCATTATAGCTATATTTTGCTATATGGGTACGGATAATGGAATCATGACAATGGTTTCCTGTACGCAAAAGGATAACGCCTATTTCATTTGAATTCATGGTTATAATTAAATAATCTATATTCTCGACTATTAATAAGCTGATGAATATAAACTAGACCATGGAATATTGGAGGAGATTTAAACCAGCAATGCATCTATTGAATATTCATGATTTGCCTTGTTATATTCTTATTGATAAATTGTAGCTAACATAACTGGGTAGAGTTGAAAGTTTTTAACCAAGTTTTGGAAACCTAATGTTAATAAATCATCTTTTACGCGATATTAGGAAGATGATTAGGTTAAAGAACGTTATAGTTGTCCTTTGATCTAATGATATTCTTCCATGTTAATTAGGAAGTCTTCTTTTTATAGAATAATACTTCATATTGCAGATAATTAATATTGCTTAGTCCTTGCATTCAATCTTAGCTATTATGCTATAGGCTCTCTTTATTCATTTTAATGAATAAGAAATAGCTGCTTAGCAATACTAATTAATGGCAAAATAGTAATTAGAAAAGCAGACGCATACGTGTAAAGTGTTATGTTTTAACTCTACAGCCGAAAGGTAATATAGTGGTAACCTGCAATTAAAGTCCTTTGGGCATCGCATAGTGTGTAAGATTTATTTTTCTCAAATACCTGAACATTTATCTTTCAATCTCAGTTAAGCTAACTGATCCTTGTTTCTGCTCTAGTGTTCAATTCGGAATTTATATTGCAGATAAATGAATCGTATAAATAGTCTATCAACTAAATTACTGATGATTGATCATTTATAGAGGTTGTAATTTCCTGTCTCTCATTTCTCTTAGTTATTCATTCTTAAAAAAGTATTCTGTAGAATGTGAAAACCCTTCATAAACATCGAACACTTAGAATTATTATCCTGCAATAAGAATTCTTGAGTCCATCTACCACATAGCACATAGATGGCGTTACATATTCTCGTGTTTTTAACAACGACGAAAGGGCGCTGCCATGGGTTCCCAATTTTATTTCTTCCTGTAATAGATGACATTCTAGCTAAGAGAATCTTAATGGATTTATTTTATTACGATCTAATTCATAATTTAAAAAACCAGAGGTTAATAATTTGGATAGAATAATAAATAATAATAATAATAATAATAATAAATATAATAAGCTCACACCGTTATTAGAAAAAATGCATAAATACGAACATATTATGATACCATACGAGAGATCTCGTACATGCCTAACTGTAGCCAATTTTTAATGACTGGGTTGCCGTTGTTATTATTAATATAGTCATGATTATAGCTGTAACTGTGGATTCAGGACTTAGATTATACGTGTATGTGTATTTTTAGTTGTATACAATCATTATTTGCTTACCAAAAAGCTGCTGAATTGAGTGCATTTATGACAGCATTGACAATGGTCGTCTAATGAACTAACCTAATATGCAAGTGTAAGGCGGTTGCTTGTGATCATCAACGACATAGCAAATGTTCTCGATATACATTATCTTGGTCTATTTCAGATGTTACACATTGAAAAGCGGCTTTTGAATATATTTTTATAGCTTAAAATAACAGTTTTACATTGTAGTAGAACCTTGAAGAACCTACAAGAAATGCATACGTAGGGATTAAAAAATTGATAAGTTTTCAAACATGATTGCGAATGATCTCTTGGATGACAAGACCTTATGATTAGCTATCTTATTGCATATGGAATGGAATAGACATATCTTCCATGCAATATAAAATTATTTAAGTTAGTCTATGGTATTGTTTTACTCATATGAAGTAGGACTAAGCTCATGCTGTACAGTATACTTGAATATGAAGGAAAATAAGGCAATCCAGATTGAGCACAAGTTAGAACGCTATTAACAGGTTACAGTTTTGGTGTCAGTTTAAAGCATAACTTGAAAGCTTCCTGTGGTATATCATAATGCCAGTTGTCATGGGTAATCGTCAGTGCTCCAACTCGACCTATTTCATCAGAAGATTTTGCAGCACATCCATTGCCACCACTTAATAACACCATATTTTCAGTTATTTTATCAATCATGACATGGCTATGTGGTGTAATTGTATAAGCACAACCATCAGGTTTTATGGATACTGGCTTAAATCCGGGTAGAACACTGAGCATTGCTTTAGTTAATATATCTGTAGTTTTAGGATCACCGTGGCCATGAAACCACTTAAGTACGTCCTTATGAGTAGGCATTATTTTAATTAAATCACCGCCATGACCGATTTTTAGATAATATTGACCGTCTGGATAAAGAACTGGAGGCAATGAATACCAGAATTCCATCGGATCTTCTGGGTATAGATACACCATACATGGCATGTTGCTATAACGTTGTCTGTCAGCAGCATTGACTTGTAATTTAACTACAGTTTGTGTGCCACATTGAATGTCTAACCGTTGGCGAATGTCATCCGGTATAATTTCTTTAAATAAGGTAAAGGCTCCCGTTGCTACTACGATTTTACGACTGGTGATAACTTTATTGGTTTCGGTGATGATTGTATAATCGCCGTTGTTATTTCTACTGACCTTATTGACAATCTCTCGAACGAGAGTACAGCCATTATCAGTAGCTGCTTTGATTTCCGCTTCTACTTGGCCACGAGGAGAGATATAACCAGCATCAGTGGACTCATATAATCCAATAAAGTCATGAGGAACTTGTAAGTAAGGAAATCGTCGTTTTAACTCAGTATAACTTAATTGTTCGTAGTTAAACCCAATCATTTCTGCTACTTTGTTGATTTGAGCAATTTTAGGATCATCTTTGGATCCAAGGACAAGAAATCCACGTTCATGATAGTATTGGACACCAGTAGCTTTCTCCAATTGTCGATAACGTGGTATCGATCGATTAGCTAATTGGCACCATACCGGATCTGCATCGAGATGTCTAGTAATTCTACCTTGATCATAATATGCAGCGAAAACACTTCGACCACTCTGATGGCGTGGTACTGTTGGCTCATCAGGGCCGACAAGGCATATTTTACCCTTGTAAATTTGGGTTAAATGGCGTGCACAAGCAGATCCCATGGATCCAGCACCAATGACAGTGATATCGTAGTGACCAAGTGTGTTGTGACGATCTCCCATTTTGATTAAGTGAGTCCAGGGTTTAATTTTAAATTAATGCTTGCTGTCAGACACTGTCAATAGATGGTAAAAAGGAGGCTAGTAATCACCGTTCCTACCACGTTTGTAGCAACAATTGAAGGAGAAATAGCTAAACAAGCTAAGCGCTACTAGGACAACAGTCTAGTGCAGCTGAGTAAGAAATGCTTGCTGTACTTCTACAATGTTCGCTGTGTTGTTCAGGTTGTTGTCTGATAGGCAATTGTCCCAACGTTAGTTGTAACCGCTTGAAGAAGTTTCTCACCAAGCCCAACGCCACTTCGACAACAGTTTACTGTTACTGAATACTGTAATACTTGGCGTAGCTCTATAATGTTAGCTTTGTCTTGTTGTCGATACCGTCTGCAGTCACTGTCGCTTTGCTACTTATAGCAATCACTTGAAGAAGAAGTAGAAGCAATATTTCAGCAAGCCTAAAAAGATGCTACCAACTGTGGCGGCAATAAAGGCTAAAATGATATCATCTGTACGGTATTATATTATGCCATTGACGAGTGCTTACCGCATAAGTATCATAAGCTAATTGCAAATATTAAAAGACAATACTGCACTCGATGCTTTCATGAAAGCACTATGCAAACCATGAAAGGTAAGGAATTAAATGTAAAATAGTGATTCAATACGTAGCTCCAATGAATAAATTAATTACTATTTAGGAATAAACCAGCTGAAAGATGTCATTTGATAATGAATTACTTTGCTCTATTTGGACTACGATAGTAGGTCAGACGGACCCCTATTAGCCTTGCAGTGTAGAAGTAGTGGACAGGATCAGCTACAATTGCAGCTAGATTATTATGATTTAATTGGGTTTAGCTCTTATTTTACTACCTAAAGCTGCTCTTAAACTGTAGATTAATCATCGATCAATTAGAATGACATCATTTTCTCCGATATCTATGTATTCGAGTTGTTATGGCTTAAAAAGTACCCGGATCTCTATCAACTTTCCAATACAGAAATTGTGGTTAAGGCTCCTATAATTATAATTGATTGATCAGGTTTAATTCATATTTTACTGTCTAGAACTGCTCTTAAACTGTGGATTAATTATCGATCAATTATGACGATATTTGGAAATTTGTGTGTTAAAGTCGTTATAGTCTAAAAAAACTACCCGGACCCTTACCAGCCTTCCAATGCAGAAGTAGTATTTTAGTTAAGACTCTTATACAGTAATTAGTTGATCAGGTTCAACTCATATTCTACTACCTAGAGCTGCTATTAAACTGTAGATTAATCATCGATCAGTTGTGACGATATCATTTTCTCCGGCATTTTGTCTGATAAAGTCTCTATGAGTTAAAAATGAACTACCCGAACCCTTGTCAGCCTTCCAAATTTCAATAATGAAACTACTGTGGTATTATAGTTAAGACTTTCATAATTATAATATACTGTATACTGTAATTCATTGATCCGGTCTATAGTAGCTCATGTTTTATTACTTAAAGCTGCTCTGAAACTGTAAATTAATCATCATTATTTACTGATCAATTTTATACGTATAATTATCATATAATCGTGTAAAGAGATTGAAAATAAATATATACACAACAGAAGACTGTTTGATAAATTCAAGTGTAATTTTAAATTCGTCACTGGAAATATTGAAATTCAAGATTTATTCATAACTTAAGGTTAATTTAGGTAGTCAATTTAACAATGGTTCTAGTTGATACATTAAAGTAATTTAATCAACATTGATCAGTTACCCTATTGTAATCCTGTAAAAAACATGCTATATTAAAAAAGTAATACACAGCACATCATGCCTTCAAGTATAATTTAAATTCATCGCTGGAAATGCCGTAATTTCAAGATTCATTGATGATAACTTAATATTAAATTAGATGATCAATCTAACGATAGCTAAAGTTGATAAAGTGAGCAAATCCAAGGTTCAATAACCTTTATCGATTATTTGTTACATTTATCCTCCAATCTCCATGAAGCTAACCGTTTCCTTGTTTCTGCTCTGGTGTTCAATTAAGAATATATGTTACAGACAAAAATGGTCTATCAACTAAAAACTGAGTATTGATCATTACAAAGGTTGTAATTTCCTGCCTCTTATTTCAGTTAGTTATTGATTCTTAAATAAATAGTTCGTAGATTGTGAAATTTCATGAACTTCAAACAATTCGAATTATTATTTTGTAGTAAGAAATTCTTGACTAAATCTACTGCATGGCACATTGGTAGAATTACAGATTTCGTGTTGCCAACTACGATAAAAGAGCACCGACATAGCTAAGAGAATCTTATTAGATTTGTTTTTGTACGATCTAATTCATAATTTAATAAACCAGAGGTTCAAAATTTGGATAGAAAAGCAAGTTCACACCGTTACTAGAAAAAGGCATAAAGATGCTATAATATTATACGAGATATCTCGTACATGGCTAACTGTAGCCAATGTTTAATGAATGAGTTGGCGTTGTTATTATCAATCTATCCATGATTGTAGCTGTTAATAGTGGATTCAGGACTTGGATTGTACGTGTATTTTTTAGTTACATACATTCCCTATTGACTTACAAAAATGTTACTGAATTGAGAGCATTTAAGACAACATTGACTACGGTCGCTTAATTAATGAGCTAACCTAATATACAAGCGTAAGGCGTTTACTTGTGAAGGCTATTGAATACATTTTCGTAGCTTTAAACAACAGTTTTACATCGTAGTAAAACATTGAAGAATCTGCAAGAAATGCATACAGAGGCATTGAAAAATGGATACATTTTCAAACACAATTGCGAATAATCTATTGAGTGCTAAGGCCTTATGATTAGCTATCCTAATACATCAAGAATGTACAGTATATGTCTTCCATCCATTATAAAATTAACTTTTGTCTATAGTATAGTATTACTCAAATGAAGTAGAACTAAGCTCATGCTGTACAGTATACTTGAATATGAAGGAAAATAAGGCAATCCAGATTGAGCACAAGTTAGAACGCTATGAATAGGTTACAGTTTTGGAGTCAGTTTAAAGCATAACTTGAAAGCTTCCTGTGGTATGTCATAATGCCAGTTGTCATGGGTAATCGTCAGTGCTCCAACTCGACCTATTTCATCAGAAGATTTTGCAGCATATCCATTGCCACCACTTAATAACACCATATTTTCAGTAATTTTATCAATCATGACATGGCTATGTGGTGTGATTGTATAAGCACAACCATCAGGTTTTATGGATACTGGCTTAAATCCAGGTAGAACACTGAGCATTGCTTTAGTTAATATATCTGTAGTTTTAGGATCACCGTGGCCATGAAACCACTTAAGTACGTCCTTATGAGTAGGCATTATTTTAATTAAATCACCGCCATGACCGATTTTTAGATAATATTGACCGTCTGGATAAAGAACTGGAGGCAATGAATACCAGTATTCCATCGGATCTTCTGGGCATAGATATACCATACATGGCATGTTGCTATAACGTTGTCTGTCAGCAGCATTGACTTGTAATTTAACTACAGTTTGTGTGCCACATTGAATGTCTAACCGTTGGCGAATGTCATCCGGTATAATTTCTTTAAATAAGGTAAAGGCTCCCGTTGCTACTACGATTTTACGACTGGTGATAACTTTATTGGTTTCGGTGATGATTATATAATCGCCGTCGTTATTTCTACTGACCTTATTGACAATCTCTCGAACGAGAGTACAGCCATTATCGGTAGCTGCTTTTATTTCCGCTTCTACTTGGCCACGAGGAGAGATATAACCAGCATCAGTGGACTCATATAATCCAATAAAGTCATGAGGAACTTGTAAGTAAGGGAATCGTCGTTTTAACTCAGTATAACTTAATTGCTCGTAGTTAAACCCAATCATTTCTGCTACTTTGTTGATTTGAGCAATTTTAGGATCATCTTTGGATCCAAGGACAAGAAATCCACGTTCATGATAGTATTGGACACCAGTAGCTTTCTCCAATTGTCGATAACGTGGTATCGATCGATTAGCTAATTGGCACCATACCGGATCTGCATCGAGATGTCTAGTAATTCTACCTTGATCATAATATGCAGCGAAAACACTTCGACCACTCTGATGGCGTGGTACTGTTGGCTCATCAGGGCCGACAAGGCATATTTTACCCTTGTAAATTTGGGTTAAATGGCGTGCACAAGCAGATCCCATGGATCCAGCACCAATGACAGTGATATCGTAGTGACCAAGTGTGTTGTGACGATCTCCCATTTTGATTAAGTGGTCCAGGGTTTAATTTTAAATTAATGCTTGCTGTCAGACACTGTCAATAGATGGTAAAATGGAGACTAATAATCACCGTTTCTACCACACTTGTAGCAACAATTGAAGGAGAAATAGCTGAACAAGCTAAGCGCTACTAGGACAACAGTCTAGTGTAACTGAGTAAGAAATGCTTGCTGTACTTCTACAATGTTCGCTGTGTTGTTCAAGTTGTTGTCTCCGATAGGCAATTGTCCCAACGTTAGTTGTAACCGCTTGAAGAAGTTTCTCACCAAGCCCAACGCCACTTCGACAACAGTTTACTGTCACTGAATACTGTAATACTTGGCGTAGCTCAACGATGTTAGCTATGCCTAGCTATCGACACCGTCTTGTAGCAACCACTTGAAGAAGAAGTCGAAGCAATGTTTCAGCAAGCCTAATGCTACCAAGTCTAGCGATAGAACAGTAATAGCTGTCTATTTCTAGAACAGCTAAAATGATGAAATCCGTACGGTATTATACTAATCATTTATGGGTGTTTACTGCATAATATAATAAAACGTATGGAAGAAACGAATGCTTGGTCCCTATGCAATGTATTGCAAATAAGGGATAATAGAGTGCACTCTATGTTTTAATGAAAGCACTATGCAAATTAATTAAAGCACTATGCAAATCATGAAAAGTATTGAACTGAATGTGAAATATTCAATACGTAGCTCCAAATGAATAAATTACTATGCAGGAATAAACCAACTGAAAGATGTCAATTAAGAATGAGTTATTTTATTTAATGATTTTGTAAAATGCCTAGCGATTTTTGAATAAACACGGTAGCATTATGATTAGCTTTGCATTGCAGGGGTAGAGTACAGGATTAGCTACTACTGCAGCTAGATACTCAGATCGAATCAGGTTCAACTCGTATTTTACTACCTAGAGCGGCTCTTAAACTGTAGATTAGTCATCGATCAGTTATAACGATATTATTTTCTTTGGCATTTGTGTGTTATATTCGATATGGCTTAAAAACTAATTACCTGAACCCTTAGTGACCTTCCAATGTAAAAAATTGTAGTTGAAACTCCTATAATTATATAAATTGGTTGAATCAGGTTCAGTTCGTATTTTATTGCCTAGAGCTGCTCTTAAAAAACTGTAGATTAATCATCGATCAGTTATGACAAGATTATTTTCTCCTGCATTTCAGCCTTCCAATGCAGAAGTTGTAGTGAAGACTCTCATAATTGATTGATCAGGTTCAGCTCCTATTTTACTACTTTAGGATTGCTCTTAATTAGTAGATTAATCATCGATCAGTTATGATGACATCATTTTCTCCGATAATTGGATGTTAAAGTCGTTATGGCTTAAGAACTGCCCAAACTCTTACCAGACTTCCAATGCTGTAGTAATATGTTAGTTAAGGCTCCTATAATTAATCCTGTAATTGGTTGATCAGCTTCAGGTCATAATTTACTACCTAAAGCTGCTTTTAAACTGTAGATTATTCATCGATTCATTATGACGATATCATTTTCTTCGGCATTTGTGCCTTAAGAGTCGCTACGGCTTAAAAACGAACTGCTTGGACTCTTTATCAGCCTTCCAATACGAAAGCGCTGTATAGAATTTGTAGATCAGGTTCAGCTCATATTTTCATTACCTACAGCTGCTTTTAAACTGTAGATGAATCAGCCACGGCGATATCATATTCTCCGGAATTTTGTCTGTTAATTAAAGTCGTATTAAAGTCTTAATCCAATAACATTAGCCGATAGCTTTGACGCTCCTAATTTTAATTTATTCCATACACCTAGTTGCAGATTCGATGGATTACAATTATTATCAGAGACTATCATTCTTGCCCAAACATCCTTCATATGAGCCAAAATCATCCGTACAGCTGTAATAAATGTGTCTCACAATAACTTGTCTTAGTCAATGGTATTTTCTAAAAGCTTTTAGTACAACGTTTTAGAAATAGTAGAGCAATAATTGATTACTACAAGAATCTAATCTAAAATCTAAAGTATTCCGAGCCGAAAGTGAAGTAAAGTCTCTTCTCTCTCCGTGAGTTTATCTCTGCAGTTCTGAAATAATTTCACTAAACCCATTTATGACAACTTAATTAATCTACAATCAGACATGAGTCATCAAATAGAATACTTTTCTTGAAATAGAACATCATTATCTTCTCCAAACTGAAGCATTCTACTTAAGATATCACTGCTCTTCTATCAATGTCCAGCACCTTTCGGTGTTGGGCATCTTCACAATGACAGTGTTCTAGTCATATGAATAGTCAACTGGCTAATATTAGTCATCAGAAATTTCGAATACAGTAGTTATCAATCGTCTAATATTAGCTTTACGATAATATCTATTCTTAGTAACCTAACTGCATCAAATATAGCAATTAACACAATCAAATATAGCTATCCTTATAATCAAATATGGGGCACATCACTACAACGGCATCTTGTAAATTACCGCGTATCCATTATTTTTGGCTACTTAAATGGATCATGAGAAAATAGGAACATTAAATTGACAAATTTAGAGACGAACTGATGACTTACGCACGAATATCATAGTCCGCGAAATACAACGCGTATTTGTGCTTTAGTAAAAGGGTACTAAGCTCATTACCGTAGGTTAAATTAAGATAACTAATTTAAATAGCATTGATCAATTATTAATGCATCGCTGTACTTTATTAACTGGAGGCTAAAGTATTTAGTCAATCTAACGATAGCTAAAGTTGATAAAAATAATTAAAGCATTATTTAGTTATCAATTATATAATTATCATATTACAATCCTGCAAAGAGATTTAAAGAATAATCATATACAACACTACACAGTATGATAGTTTCAAGTATAATTTAAATTGTTTACCGTAAATTTCGAAATCCAAGATTTATTCATGATTACTTAAGGTTAAATTAGGTAGTCAATTTAATGATAATTATGGTTGATAAATTAGAGTAATTTAATCTATATTTATCAATTACCATATTATAACCCTATAAAAAGATGACCTATTAAAAAAGTAATACACAACACATCATGCTTTCAAGTATAATTACTACTCCTCGCTAGAAATGTCGTAATTCCAAGAGTCATTGATGATAACTTAAGGTTAAATTAGGCAATCAATTTAACGATAGCTAAAGTTGGTAAAGTGAGCAAATCCAAGGTTCAATAATCTTTATCGATTATCTATTATAATCCTACAAGAAGATGACAAATTAAGAGAAAATACTTATATGCAACACATCATGATGAGTTCAAGCATAATTTAAACTCTTCACTGGAAATATCATAATTCCACGATTCATTCATGATTGTTAAAGCACCAATTCTGCCAAGTTCATCTGCTGATTTAGCTGCATGACCATTACCACCAGTTAGTAACACCATACCTTCTGCGATGTTACCAATCATAACATGATTATGAGGGGTAAGAGTATAAGCACAACAATCTGATTCTATAGAAACTGGCTTAAAGTGGGGCAGAAAGTGATTTATGATGTCGACTAAAGTGTTTTTTGCTTCAATATCACCAGTGCCATGAAACCATTCTAATACATGCTCATAAGTGTTTATTTCGCGAATAAAATCTTTGCTATGACCAATTTTAATGTAATATTTGCCATTAGGATAAAGAATTGGTGGCAACAAGTACCAATCTCCATTCTGTTGACTAGAGTTGCGGTGTAGAATACATGGCATACCAGTATAATCTTTTAACTCTTCTTCGCTTACTTGTAATTTTACTACAGTTTGAGTACCACATGTAATAGCCAACTTTTTACGAATATCGGTTGGTATGATGTCTTTAAATAATGTAAAAGCACCTGTTGCGACTACAATCTTTTGGCTGCTTATAACCCGATTGGATTCCGTTGTAATAATAAATTTTCCATCTTGACTTCGTTGAACTTGATAAACAATATCTCTGATTAATTGGCATCCATTATCCATAGCAGCTTTTATTTCTGCCTTGACTTGACCTCGAGGAGAAATATAACCTGCAGAATTGGCTTCATAAAATCCGATATAATCATCGGCGAGATGAAGATAAGGGAATCTAGACTTTAAGTCCTTATTATTTAATCGATTGTAATTAATTTGCAAGTCTTTAGCACACTTTTCGATTTTTCCCCAAATGATATCCTGTTTGGGTCCAATGATGATCGATCCAACTTCACTATAATATTGAATACCGGTTGATTCTTGCAGATATGGATAACGTGAAATGGAGCGATCTGCTATTCTTGACCAAACAGGATCAGTATCTAAACGTCGTGTAATTCTTCCTTGGTCATAATAAGCAGCGAAAACGCTGCGACCGCTTTGACTACGAGGTAAAGTGGGCTCATCAGGGCCAATAAGGCAAACTTTCATTCCCTTGTAACATTCGGCTAAATGGCGTGCACAAGCAGATCCCATGCACCCAGCTCCAATCACTGCAACATCATAGCTATTCTCTTCATTTTTTTCCATCTTCCGTCTATGCACTATACTAGTACTTCTATTCAATCAATCATACACATAACAATTTTATGATAATTTGGATTGGATACAAGAAATATCTTAATAAATCTCTTGTACTATCTAGACTGTTACGAAATGCTAATTCTCGTATCTTATTCACATTAAATCAGCTTAATCTGTGCAAGCATTTCCAACCAATCTTATAGGAACATAACTTAAGCACATGAGTTATTTTATAAAGCTAGAATAGCCCTTACTCGTTCCATGGCTTTCGTTCTATTACTTTTACTTGCTGTTCTAGTACTCTTAAATCCGTTAGTTTATCGCGATGAATTGATTTGTTTACTGCATAAATTAAGTAAACTTACAGTACTCATACAAATTGATATTACGGTATAGTACTGAGTGGCAATATACTGTATATAGCAATCTCTATCGTGCATACGCGAGCATACTGCAGCATATAGTCCATCACGTTATCTAGTTGTACTCGTATAGATTACTTTTAATCTCTGGAATCGATTAATTAATTATCATCTGGATGCTCATCGTTTCTAGAATAATTTGATATTAGCAAGTAAATTGAATGGAATAGTGCTAAGTATCAGTACTTGAGCTAATAATTAACCTACAGTACTGGATAGTAGCTGCTGACTGAAGATTCATCAAATTTCAATCTTGCGAAGCTCGAATACTTGCAATCGAATGATCGTCGGGTGACTACGTGTTATTAAGATTTAGCTGTTTAATTTTAAGAACACTGTTGCAACAATAATTGTGAATATTACAGTATTTTTATTGCTATTGTGCCCGTATAATAGTGCAATCTACAAAATCGGATATTAAATCGGTACTTTTGCAGTGCTGTAAACAAATAATCGGATCAAAAATTGATACTACTGTGCTGTGTTGTAACGTATAATCTTATCTAAAGTTTTCAATTTTATGGTGCTGCAACGATTATTGTAACCGTTATTTGTAGTACTATACGATACACACATTAATATAGACTCTGTAGAATCGCTTCTAAAATCAATATGGGGACAGATTTGGGCTCTTTCGATATTACTATCATAGGTGCTGGTTGCATTGGATCTGCTTGTGCACGACATTTAAGTCAACTTTGTGAGAAGAAAATTTGCTTGATAGGACCGGATGAACCCGATCATCCAAGATCACAAGATACTGAGCGCAGTGTGTATGGAGCTCATTACGATGCTGGCAGAATTACACGAATTCTAGATCCTGATCTTGTATGGGCCAAGTTAGCTCAACGTTCCATACCACGCTATGTAGAAGTAGAAGAAAAATCAAATATGCAATTTTATACTCCATCTGGATATTTAGGTGTCGTTGAAGAAGGAACTAGCTATATTGATAAAGTAAAGGAATGTGCCAAACTTTTGCAAGTCGAATTTGAATTGCTTGATCATCAGCAGCTCAAATCGAAATTTCCTTATTTTTCTTTTCCTCCCTCATGCGTTGGTATTTATCAACCAAGTCAAGGTGGCTACATTAATATTCGTCAACATGTTATTGCACAAATGACGATAGCTCAAAAACAAGGATGTACATTAATTAAAGAAATTGTTGATAGGGTCGATCGAGATGATCGTGGCCAATTTAAAATTGTCACTGAAAAGGGAAATTATTTATATAGTGGTAAAGTGATTCTTGCTACAGGTGCTTTTACGCCCTTTAAAAAGTTGTTACCAGATCCCCCAAAGCAATTGGATATTGAATTGATGAAAGAAACAGTAGTTAAACTACAAGTTAAAGATAAGGATTTGCGAGATATGAAGTCAATGCCAGCTGTCATCTATTTCACTGGCAAAGATGCTCGTTACGATTGCTATATCCTACCACCAATTCGTTATGATGATGGAAAATTTTATATTAAGATTGGTCATGGCTTGACTGGTTCTGATAAACTAGATGATCATCAGCAAGTTATTGAGTGGTATCGCAATGTTGAATCTGACAATCTTGTGGAGGTCTTGGTAAAAACAATAAATCGATTAATGCCAACATTTGAATATGGCTCTGTAGTTACTGACCATTGCGTTTCCACTCACACTCCTAGCAATCATGTCATGATTGGTGAAGTTAACGAAGGAGTTACTGTGTTAACTGGCGGTTGTTCTCATGCGGCTAAATCAGCAGACGAAATTGGGCATTTGGGTGCTTTAACAGCATTAAGTAATGATTGGTCTTACGATATTCCAAAGAGTGAATTTTCCGTTTATTTTAAGCAGAATTAATTGCATCACATTATTTTACATCTTAAAAGGACAGTACAAAGTATTGTTCTCTATCAACAGTTGGCATTAAAGATGATAACGAAGCGACAACATAATCAAATGTAATCACTTAGGTATTATCCTTATTGAAATATTATATATTCACTAAAATAAAGAACCAGTATTTTGCACAGGTTGTTTAAATTCATAGAACGTGGCATATCAAAAGATGGATGAGTTTATTGATAAAGTATTTAATTAAATTTTCTGATAAGATATCTTCATCAAGTGCTAATTTTAACATAGGGTAACTTAAATTGTTAACAGACTATAAAATCACATGGTAATATTTGGCGCTCTTAATGTGTAACACGACCGTGTCGGTTTATGATCAAGATTTTTATGCCAGTAATAAATAATACCAAAATAGCGTAGTGGCTATTTTTCTTGCACTGATACCTTATGGTTGATCAATAAGTGCTATAAGTTAATATTTTTGCGCATAATACTGTATAAATGAGTTAGTAGACAACACATTTGATATAGCAATTTCATCCAATATCGTATTGACTGTTGGCGTTCTGGATGTGTAGAGCAAGTTGGATATCCTCGAAATATTGGAAGGATTCCTTTTTTTAATCATAGCTTAATCAGCGTTACTTAATAACAGAATAATGAAAATATCGTTGCGTTGTTGATATTTTTACAGTAAGCTATAGGGACTACCACCTTAAAGCTTTGATTCGTTTTCTTCATAACAAACCTGAAATACTGACGCCGGTATATCGTAATGCCATTTGCGGTGTAAAACATTCAATGCACCTATGTAGCCAATTTCGTTGCATGATTTTGCAGATCCACCATTACCTCCAACTAAGATAGTAACATTGTTGCCAACTTTATCAATCATAGGAGAACGATGAGGTGTACGAGCAATAGCACAACTATCACACTTGGAAGCTGTAAAGTAGTCGTGAGGTATCAATTTTTTTAATATCTGTTTCAGAGAAGTCTCAGCGTCAGGATCACCCGAGCCATGATACCATTGAACAAGATTTTCAGGATCGATTTTTTTACTATAATGTAACCCGTGGCCTATCTTGAGATAATAAACACCGTCATCATTGTATTTAATAGGTGGCAAAATATAGCACACATGGCGTGGTTCAGTGGCATCGGCATAAATTAAGGATGGCATTGTACTTAGGTCTTGTAAGCCTTTGGCATTAACTTGCAGTTTGACCGTTGTTTCTCTTCTTACATCTAAATCTAATTTTCGATTCCAGCTTGCCATTAGATCCTTACACTTAGTAAAGGCACCGGTTGCTAGAACAATTTTATCAGCAGTAATGTAGCGACCAGTTTCTGTAGAAATTTTTAATTTACCATCTTTGTTTTCCACAATTGATTCAACAATTTCTGCGATACGAATGCAACCTTGTAGTTGGGCTACTTTAATTTGAGCTTGCACGCAGCGACGAATATCAATATAACCAGCTTTTTCTGGTTGATAGATACCTACGTAATTACTTGGTATGGTTAAATAAGGAAATTTATCCGTTAGTTGATTACTGTCTAATATTTCAGCTTCAATTTTAAATTGATCAAGGCATTTTTCCGTAACTCGAATAAATTCGCTATCCTTTGTACCGATTGCAATAAATCCTACAGGATTAAAAAATGAGATACCACTTTCTGATTCTATTTCACGGTATCGATTGATTGATCTCTGATTTAAACGAGGTGAGACTGGGTTGGTTCCAGAGCAGCAAGTTATTCTGCCGGTATCGTAATGTGATGCAAACACGGAATTTTTACTATCACTGCGAGGACCTTGGGGTTCATTAGGGCCGATGAGGCAAACTTTCTTGTTGCATAATTTTGTTAAGTGGTATGCACATGCTGAACCAAAGCAACCAGGACCAATAATGGCAATATCAAAATGTCCAGCGGATATCATGTTCTCCTAGTCAAGAAAAGTTGTTTAGTTAAGGTTACGTACCATCGATTAACTATAAAACGAGTTGAAATAGCATTTTAAAGCTATAATTTAAAGAGTGCCTACAGCAGTATATCTTACACACTGACTAGATCTGGAGTAAAGTATATTCTATCTGCATTTCCTGGATTATAATAAGTATATGTATACGTATATCTTCACTTACTAGGCTAGAATTAAAGAGCATTGATATTTATCTTTACTTACTAAATTAAAATTAAAACAAGCCTACTATATCTTCACTTTATTATTACTGTAGGTTAAAGTAAAAGCGTATCTATCGCCACCTATTAGATTGAGATTAAAATCTATCTTTTACTACAGACTACATCAGAATCATAGACGTAAAATGAGAAAAGGAACACCAACTCGATTAGGAATAATTGAAGCATGTCGATCTTTCACTGATTAGATTAGAATCACAACCTACTTATTTGTACGTTTACTTACTAGATTAGGATTAAAGCATCTTCGCGTCTATCTACGAGTATCTTTACTTATTAAATTAGAACGAAGCGTATTTGTCTTCATCGATTAGATTAGGGTTAACGTAAACGAGTATCTATCTTCGCTGACTAGATGAGAATAATACATCTATCTACACTTACTCGATTAGGATTCAAACATGTCTATAATGACTTGGTAGATTAGAAATCAAGCATTTCGAATCGTATCTTGACTTATTCGAATTTAGGCATGCGTATGTTTACGGATTCGATTAGAATTCAAGTACATCTATCTTTACTGACTAGATTAGTAATATATCTATCTTTACTGGCTAGATTAGAAGAATATCTATCTTTACTGGCTAGATTAGAAGTATATCTATCTTTACAGATTAGATTCGAATTAAACGATATCTATCTTCCAAGATTCGAGGATCGACTAGCATGGTTGGGCGTGATAGTACCCGGTTTATTACCGGACTAAACTATTAATCTATTTGTAGTTGAGGAAAGTGGATGAACTTGATTTGGCGTGCTATTCTAGTAAAAGTACTCATGCTAATCAACCAGTAGGAGTATAAGCTACTGCTCGTGCACTCGGTACTTACAGTTCTTTCGAATATTCAGCTGCCGACAGAAGTAGGATTAAATATGCAAGATTTCCAATAGGTAGATGAAGATCAACACCAACTCATGTATACCATAGGCAAAGGCCTACTCCATGTATTATTATCAAATTGGATTAGTAGATTGATACGATTAGTGTAGGTAAATGAAGATCAACACCAACATAGGCTTACCAAAGGCAAAGCTTACTCCATGTATGATTATCAAATTGGATAGTAGATGGATACGATTAGTGTAGGTAAATGAAGATCAACACCGACATAGGCTTACCAAAGGCAAAGCTTACTGCATGTATTATTATCAAATTGGATAGTAGATGGATACGATTAGTGTAGGTAGATGAAGATCAACTCCAACATAGGCTTACCAAAGGCAAAGCTTACTGCATGTATTATTATCAAATTGGATCGTAGATGAATACGATTAATGTAGGTAGATGAAGATCAACACTAACATAGGCTTACCAAAGGCAAAGCTTACTGCATGTATTATTATCAAATTGGATTAGTAGATGGATACGATTAGTAAACTGCCTACTGGGCGGATTATTATGAAATTGGATAGTCGATGGATGCGATTCGTGTAGAAACTTGTATGATGGATAGTGGATGTGCCACAGTACCGCAACAAGTCATTTGGATACAGCAATTTGTATCGTTTTGACTTGCAAGGAAAACTGAGATTTAAAGCTGCCGGAGGTACCTGCGCGATCCTGGCAACTTGGCTATCCCCCAGTGTTGATGCCATACAGGGTTGTCGTACTCTACGGTAGTTGTAGAGCTCAGTATGCAACACTCTCGACTACATTCGACAGTAGACTGAAATTGATTTTGAATTAAGTTTACTTAACCTCTGCCTATCTCGACAGTTTTACTTTGCCAGTCTATGAAAATCTTTGTCAGCCGATTTGCTTGGCTTTAAGTGATTTTGCGAAAGGTGCTGGTCGCATTCTATTGAAAGAGACTAAGTAGAAAGCCAGTAATAGTGTGAGATTCTTCCATTTGCTTGGTATCTAGCTTTCCAATCCAGCTTTTGATACCTTTCAGTACAGTCTACTACTACGCGGGAAATTTTAAACGAAAGAAAGCGATGATAAATCAAACTTGGAGGCCAAGGGTCTAGAAAACGTAACCTTCAAGATTCCAAAGATTAATGAGCTGGAGAAAGCCTGATATTCCGTTTACGGCATAGTGCACAAATTGGCTCCTAGTCACCTTGAATCTCTTCTATCTTCTCTGAATTCGATATTCTTACAAGAGACAAGTATCGTTAAATGTTTCCAATCATGTCCGTGGCTTGATGGTCATTTCATTCCTCAAGACAGACTCTCCAGCTCAACGTTATCATTATCCTGGTCTGCTAATTGCCATCGCATCTCGTTGTACTCATTAATCATTCCTTCTAGTAGTAGTTTTTTCTTACTGCAACCCGTTTCTCCATTCATTGAATTATTTTTAATGAAGACCTCTGCAATGGCAACAGGCGATTACCTTAATAAACGACCGCAAATTAGATCCCCACCAGCACCTATTCAACAATTTAAAGATGTAAACCGTCAAGATACTCCAATTCGTGTCCAGGTAACACGCCATGACAATGAAAATAAGAAACATGTCAATTTTGCTAATGATAGCCTTAAAACTGAAAAGAATGGTAGCCGTATCCCGACAAAAATTCCTGCCCAACGCAAAGAAAAGAGTAGTGATAATGGAGAAACTAATGGAAATTTATTGCAACATCGGCAAGTTCTACTCAGTCAACCTCGATTGAATTCGACGAAAGTGATTAGGAATACGTTAAAACAATTAGAGAATTCTGATATACCGGACGTTATTTTAACTGATGAAATCAAAGCAAGTGTCAACAGTAAAGCAAGCCATGCCTTAAACACTGGCAGAAATCAGCAACGATATCACTCTTTGCTACCTCTGGAAGGCGAAGATTCCGCACTTGTGCTGAAAACTGTTCCAGCTACCAAGACAAAATATATCCGCAAGAGCACTGAACCAATTACTCATATTGATGATTGTTTACCAAATGATTATTTTTCTGAAGTTTCTCCGTTCGATTTTCAACCAATGACTAACAAAATATCCTCAGCGGAGGAATCAGTCACTTCAGCATTTGAATTTTACCAGGAAATGCAAAGGTGGATATAATTATATCAACCAGTTGAAATTATAAAATTGCACATACGTCGTGCTACAGTTTTGAAATTGATTTTTTGCTAATCCTATTTCAGCTACATGCTGTTCATACATTAGAATAGTATATGCAAATACTCATTGCTGAGCATGTTACCTTGCTTAGTCTAGTTACGCAATCATAACTTTATTAAGTAGACTGATAGCAAATTTCGATCTGTCTCGAGTTACTCTCAAATCATTGGCGTGTGTGTACTCGTATTAACTACTCAATTACTCATGTAAACAGATAGGCAGTAAGTCATAATCTATATGTTCAGCTATAGCTACTGTTTCAAATTAACCGTAGATCGTTGTAACAAAGTTGCTGAAAAAGCAAGCCAAAAGATCGCGGTATTTATTTATTTATTAGTTAGTTCCTATAATATTATCTTGTACAATGTGTATATATATAGAAAGTAAAACGTATTTACTGTACGTTGTGAAAATTTTAAATCGATTTTATCGTGTCTATTTCACGTTTTTCGTAATCACTTGCGATTTTCGTTGTTGTATTTGCAAATGGATAGAACAGATGAAAACTAAAATAGTCTGTCATACTACCATACAGGTAGAACATCGCAATCGATAATGTAGGGTGTCCACTTCTTTTGTACAACATATACAATTGGTAAATTTGGATATAAAATTACAACTTTTAAGGCTATATTTTAAATAAATATTTCACTTTGTATGTAATTTGCGTTGGCAGAATTTTTCATATTCATTGAGTTGCGGAATCGATAAACTAGCATTTATAATTCGCGCAGCTTGAATAAAATTTTGATTATTAACTTTTTCTACGGATACCCCGTTGTGTCTCATTGCTTCCATGGCAGCCTAAATAGAATGATATCAATCAATACAATTTGGAGAAATTCTTACATTATTGCATCAAAAAACTAAATACACTTGTCGGCCAGCTATTGATACTACTACATTAACACTATTAATGGTGATGTAAGAATTTAAAATTCTGAAGCTATACCTCTCTGCAGACATTTTCCAAGTCTGCTCCACTATACATGTTTGTTGTATCTGCAATCGTAGCTAGATCAACGTTGCTCTCTAATGGCATACAGCGTGTATGAACTTTGAGAATTTTTAATCTTTCGTCTCGTTCTGGCGGAGGAACATAAATAATACGATCCATTCTCCCTGGCCTTAATAAAGCATCGTCCAACATATCCGGTCTATTTGTAGCACATACAACAATGACACCATCATCTATTTGATAGTTCGATTTCTTTGTGGAAGAAATAGCTGTCGCTAGAGGTCTACTTTCATCCTTTACATTTGATAAGGTAGGCTCAGTTTCCTTCATTTTCTTCTCAGGTATTGCTAACAAATACAAAATTATGCGTTGTAAGTATATTATTTTTAACAATATGTTGGGTGCTTCATAAAGCAGATAGTTCTAACCATGATAGGAGCGTGCTGTCGAAATACCATCCATTTCGTTTAATAGGGTAGAGAGAACACGGTCTTGTACGCTATTTTTGCTGTTCTTAAGCCTTCGACTTACAATGGTATCAATTTCGTCCAAGAAAAGAATGCAAGGCGAGCTAGTCCGTGCTTGCAGAAATGCCTACATAATATAGGAGAGCACAGGAATAAAGCAACTACATTTTCCATTCTAACAACGAGACTTAAACAGTTGTCTGACAGCCTCATACAAAGTTTTAGAGCTTCAGTAATCCATAGAAATAGTTGAGGGATAACTTTTTGTTTACCTGACGGATGGCACGCTCGGAATCGCCAATGTATGGAGAATATAATTGGGCACCACTTAATGAAAGGAATGTGACGTGGCAACTACTGGCAGCTGCACGGACTAAAGTAGTTTTACTACAACCTGGAGGGCCAAATAAAAGCACACCTCTTGGCCTAGGAAGCCCAAGCCTAGCAAACGCTTGGGGATATTTTAATGGCCATTCTATAGCCTTCAATTTTAAAATTCAGCAAACAATATATTATTTCAACGTTATTCAGAGGTATTAAATGTTTAAGATATTTAAGATTACCTGCTGAATTTTTAACTTGATGTTTTCTAATCCACCAATATCATCCCAACTAATCTTTTTAAGCTCTACGGTTCCAATTGCAGCTCTCCTACTTGATGGGACTATTCGATGAATAGCGTTAATAAAATCCTTAGCACATAACTGACAACTCTCCTGATCGATAGTAGCTGTAGTCTTGCCCATTCTTTCCAGTCCCATAAACATGGCTTCTTTACAAAGTAATTTCAAGTCAGCGCCGACATACCCACACGACATCTCAGCTAGATCCTTTAAATTGACATCTGCATCTAAGTGCAAATCTCTTGTATATAGCTGCAATATCGATTCTCTTTGGCTGACATTGGGAATGCCAATATAAATCTAGAAAAAGTAGCAAGTAGTAAAATTCAGAATCCCATACAGTAATTACATTTTAAGAATCGTGCAGATAATTACTTGTATCACATTCTTACTTCTTGTTCGAATTTACACGGACCATATAAACATGGAGAAATGGCTTCCGGTCGATTTGTTGCTCCTATGATGAATAGCAAATTTTCGCGTTTTACCGCTTCTAATAAAGAAGCCAGAAGAGACACCACCTGATATTCCTCACTCGCGTTCTCGCTGTCGTTATCTTGACCTGGACATAGAGCATCAACTTCATCGATAAATAGTATGCAGCATTCTTTTTTTGCAATTTGGCGAGCTTTATCAAAATATTTCTGCAAATTTTTTTCGCTCTCCCCTTCATATGCTGCATATATATCTGCACCGTTTAGTCTTACCAACGCAGTATCGAGATCTAGAGCTAGTTTTCTAACTAGTAAAGTTTTACCAACCCCAGAAGGGCCATGCAACATTACAGCTTTTACACAGGGTAAGCCTAACTTTTTAAATTCGTGACAATGTTGAAAGTTAACTTTAGCTAAATCCTTTAGCATTGATCCTACACTGTCTAGGCCACCAATATTAATCCTTTCAACTTGCGATGGAAGTCTAACGCATGATGATATCAGAATTTTTGTCTGGCCATTAACTAATGCAAATTTTGATGAAGGCTCGACCTCGACAATTTCGATATATTTCATAGTCTGTTTCGATATAGGCCAATGTTGACAATCCATGACAGTACCAATTGTAATCACTTTATCCAGTAATAAGTAATGAATCAACTTCTGGATAGCATCATCGCTGACAGAAGAACGCTTTTTTAACTGCTTTTTCGACATGATTATTACTATCTTTACCCATTCAGCAGGGCTACTTTCGATTAAACTGATGCCGGTACAGGGGATCGATAATTTTCTGTTGAAAACATTAAAATCGTAGGGTGAATTTGTACAACGCTGTGGCGTTCGATCACACATCATGATAGGATCGATCAGAATCGTATTCTGCGAATTTCTCGTAGGCCAAACCGAACATAAGAAGGAACATTGATCACTTTGTATTTTTAAGAAGCTGCCGATCCTAATATTGCTACCCAGTAATGCAACTATCTCATGATTAAGGCGACACTTGCTGCTTCCTCTATCTCGAGCCTCACATAGCATTAATTGCTGCTGCATGAATTGCGCCATTGCATCGATTATAATTATAATTATTACCAATAGCTTACTTCAGTTCTTATTGTCAATTTCGGTCCCTATTCTATCTCAACACATTGCCACAGACTTGAGATAGTTCATACTGTACAACGATCTCTTTTTAAGCTCTAAACTTGTTATTGTCAAAGCGATAGATGGAAAGCTGCAGCATGTCCATGCTTTGCAGCGATTTATTAGCTCGGATGATGGCCTCAACGTCCGTATGTCCTCTCTGTACAGTAGTGTACGCCATACAAAACCATAGATTAGTGTAGAATGCAATACTGAAAACAGTATACTGTGCCAAATACTAGAGTACAAATGATATACGGTAGTATAGTATAATACTACAGTTGACTAGTGGACCGCGGTGATCGTCATTTTCCTGGTCTGCAAAGCTCAGCTGCTGCAATTTACAACATGGCTGCCAGTGCTTGTGCAGTCTGTTTCACGCTGCATAGGATCAGACCTTTGCCGATTTCTTTACTCAGAGGAATTAATGCGGCACAGTTTGCAAGCAAGGCTGGAAAACCAGGTACTATCAACTTCCTTACTTCTCTGCCACAAAGTTTTTGTTAGTAACCAATTCTTTTTTAACTTACAGAAAGCAAGAAAAAAAGTAAAGGCAAGAGAAATTTTCGACGCGATGAGCCAGCTGCGACGGTGGATTTAAAAATGCCTTCAGAATTGAAAGATATATGCAAAGGAGCGAATTATTTTAAAGAAGGCGAGGACCCAACCATTCTAGACGATAGCCAATATCCAGAGTGGTTATGGGATTTAGATAAACCCAAAGCTTCTCTAAGTCAATTGGAAACTGGTAGTAGAGCCTATTTCAGAAAGTTGAACAAAATCAAAATCAAATCGGAAAATCTTATGAAAAAGCAAACTGGATTTTAATAACTATCGTAAATAATGCAGTTTTTTTGAAATATTTTGAAATTCGGCTTATACACTGTACACGATGATGGAGTTATCTTACTTTGGCATGATATAGTACTACTCTTTCAGTACGGATGCTTGTCATTGATCGCATCTACTCGTATAGTAATTGTATTGTGGAATGAATACAAAAGTGAAATGTTGTCTAATTTGTACAGTACTACTAATGCAATTTACGGCCTCAATTCGCTTTAATCGGATTCGAAATTCCATGCTAGAATCTGTACTGTATTTGTTACAGTGATGCAGTAACAGTAAATTGCTGATAATTACAGTATAATATGTCAAAATTGATGTTGTACAGAGAATAATTTAGTACTGTATGAAATCTTACACATAGGATTATCTTCTATATTTATATACCGTACTGTATACCAATATTTTTGTGATTGAATGGCTGAATTTCACGCATTTTAGTGCTGTTCTAGCTTGTTTCGATACAGACTGATATTTAGTTCAACATGAATATGCAATTTTCCATACTGATAGCTAAATGAATTTATATTGGTCATGTTTAAATCTAGTGCTATTATATCATAAATGGTGATGCAGCTATTTGCATTTATTATTGGCGCTTTAACAAGTTGTATTTACTAAATTATACAGTATGCTTAAGCACTAGCCGCAGTTTTAGCACTAGCCGATGAATAAAAGACATGCGTATTGTGCGCATTCATTAGCAGCATCGTCAATGTATTTAAGATCTAACTACTTCAGTAGAACCCTCTTCAAATGGCATCTGAACGAGGACTTTGACCTGTCAGATGTCTACTCTAAATATGTGTTTAGTAGAAAGATATCTGCAATAGCTCCCACTACTGCAGCCATTCATTGCCTGCGAATCGATGCAAGAGTAATTTCAGAAATAAAATTTCTGCTTCATTTTTGAGCAGTCTTTAGCTTAATCAGCTACACGTGAAAGAGCTATAGAGTAAAATTTTAATCTGCAGCTATACTCAGCTGTGTGAGAAGTGAGAACGTGAACGAAACATGACGAATTAACGACGATGATGATATTTAAAATTGAAATAATTTCCGCAGCTGCAGAGTTGCGTGCAACTTGCAGCTAGCAATGCTGCAAGACCGTTCACGTGCAAAAGACTTAGCAGTGGGTGGACGCTATCATACGTAGCTACTTTAACTTTGCTACTGTATGATACAGTATGCTATACTGAACTGAATCTCTAGAAATCGGCTAGGTCCGAGCATGAGCAGTAGCGTATTAAAGTCAGCTCCTTTAAATTACTATAAATTACATGATTTTACGCTTGACGCACTGTTAGTGTAGTGGTATCATGCAAGATTCCCATTCTTGCGACACGGGTTCGATTCCCGTACAGTGCACTTAATTTTTTTGATCATTAATTTAGCTATTGCTTGTCAAGTAGTAGTAAATTAATTTTAACAGTCTACCATCGTAATTTATTTGTCAATTTCTTCATAAACTGTAGATGACATAATTTAAATGGCGCAATAGATGTTGATGTGAAACAAATATATAACACTGTTGTACGCGTAGAAAAGTGGTTATTTTTACGTATTGCAACTCAAAAGTGCAAGTAGAAAATGCAATTTTGCAAAATAGCAGTATAGCAATGAATAAGGTATTTTGCATCGTCGTTATTACTACAGTAATTCACTTTCGTAACTCTTGAATAATGTGTTTTGCATCGCAAGCCTTGCTAATCATCGTTACTACCACTCTACTTTACTTTCGCAAATCTTATCAACAGCCAACTGAAGCGTGTGTTATAGTGAACGCCTACCATCAGTAAATTCATAAAAAAACTTCATAGATAAACTTCACAACAGACAATATTAAGATATTGGTACACGTTATAAAAGTTCAGCTTTCTTTACAAATTTTATTATAAACGTTGGGTATTGGATGAAAATATCGATATAATCTAGAACGGATTAGATTGGCCTAACTTTTTAAATAGATCTACTATTCTCGAATTTAGCAACATCTTATACAATATATCATTTCAACTTTAAATAAGAACTTTCATAAACAGAATGAGTACTAACAATTGAGTACCGAGTATATTATACAATACAATTATGTCAAAGATGCTTAAGTAATTCTAAATTTATCATAGCCATATTAAGAGGGAGTAGAGTCAGTTAACTTACTCGAATCAATCAGCCACATAAGCCTAGTATATCACCTTACAAGTATTAAATAAATGATAAGATGCTTCGGATGATGAGTCTACTTGATGAAATGCTAAATAAAAGTAATCGGCGGCTACCTTGTAATAGATGATAGGCGTATATACACAAAAAGATAGTAAATCATAATTTAGAAGTGATAAAGTTTTATCGAAGTTTAGATATTACACTTACAAATATATATGTCATATACATCATAGATGCGTATATTTAAAGCTGGTATTTATAAGTTACAGTAAGATTTTCATTTCAGACTGACTGTTAAAAAGTTAAGAAATAGGAATCATGAATCAGCTTCCAACTAATGATAACGTAATGCATCATATCACATCTTTTCGAAAGAAACACGATAGTCACATTCAATACATGACTTGACCCAGACATTTTCTTTTTCATCGTAGATCTCTTGGCCTTCAGCGAATCGATGCTCGTGTCTTGATAAGTTTTTAGTCCACGTACTACTTCTAAAGGCTTTCCTTAACGCTAGTCGATGCAAAGATTAGATAAGACAAATCTTAGATATACAAGTATAAAATATCACCAAATAGTAACTCATCTCGTTCACTTGTATTATTACGAGTTCATCCAACTTTTATAGTAGAAAATTTGTGGTATAATCATTATCTAATGACGATATAAAGACCTTGAATTCTCTTGTCAAATTTCTTTTGCCTGGACTGTTCTTGGTTAGCCGCTCTTTTGATTAATTCATCTTGGAGACCTTGTTCATCCCCCCAAATCTGATAGCATCGCTCTTCGATCTATGAAAGATTAGCAATTTTAAATAAAGTTATATTGCTATTTCATGCTATCAAGAATTGACAAAACACTTTTTTATAGTTACTCAATTCAAGATAGAATGAATTTATGCAGTTGCTTACCTGACACAATAAGTATAACTTCATAAGGCCCCAACGAGGATTATGGGGATTTTTTTTGGATATATATTTTAGTATTGGTTCTCTCATGTCCAAGTCACAGTCTTTGAGTAAGTATTTCTGATAAAGAAAAATATCAATGAGGATGTAATGTAGTTAATATGTATTATGATTTTATATGAAAATATCCTTAATGGGGATACGATAGCAGGATAATCCTTAAAGTGCAGTTAGGCCTTTTCAAGGCCGTACATATAATCAGTATACAGTAAAGTCTTACCTGTTTGGCTTCTGTTCGAGTGATCAACGAATGCTCGCCATCTGTATCTCTGGAGAGAATGAAATTACAATAAGACTTTGATTGTAGATCCAAACTTATGATCACAGAATTGATAGCTTATCTCTATACGACAAGAAACAATATTCCAACAATACCTGCAGTTATCGCAGATTTTATACTCGAAATTATTATAGAGGTAAGATACTCCAAAGTTCTTTTGACATTTCATACATTTCAGTAATCCAATGATAGGACCTAATCCAATGCATGAAAAGGGCATGATCAACAACACTATAAAAATTGGCATACTCACATTGAAGGAAGGAAATGTTTGTAGAAAAAGGTACGATAGTCGTTCACAAAACCGATCAATTCAATGACTAGGAAACATCTCTGTATTTGGTATAAATGAAGAAGATATTATAGTAGTTTATCTAACCACCTGGTTCTTCTACGATTTGATTATTACGCGAAGTATCGGAGTCATTGACTACTTCCAAGAAAAATCCAGCGCCAGTATCAATTTCTTTACTCTCGCTTTCGTCTTTGCTTTTTTTACTATACGGTGTTTTGGCTAATCTCGCCTTTCTCAACTGTAATGCACGCTCTCGATTTCGATGAATTTTGGCTTGCATAGCCGGCGTTAAAACCAAATCATTTTCACGCTCATCGTCTCTTCCTTCCCTTGAATTTTCCATCCTATCCAACCTACCGTCTTCAATTCGATTGAATACTCGTTAGCTAAAACAGTATAATACAGTAATAGAATAAGCTATAGTCTCTTTTCAAGCTTATTCCGGCTATCGATGTGGGAAATCAGTTTGATTGCAATTACGCCATGGAGAAAATCAAATGGGGGCATTCAAGTAAACTCTTAATGCCCATCTACTCCAATCTGCTGAGCAATGACGTAAAGCTTGGACTCGGGTCTAACTGGAATACTGAGTACAGTATGACACAGTACTGTTCGTATCATACGGTACTGGAAGGGTAAGACACTGGCCACTTTGGATTCTTGCGGGTCGTTTCGACCGGAACTAGTACCCTACTCGAACCGTACCGTACCGTGACTACATGAAGGCCTAAAGAACTTAGTGTCTAGCCAACGGGAAACAGAGTGGATAGTGTTACTCGGGTGGGTGGTCGGTCTTGCCTAGCTTGAAGGAGCCCTACGACTATCCGCTATTCCAACATGTCTACAATCAATACAACTACGGCAACCACCACCGACAGTAGCAATTTTGATATCTACAATCGCCGATATGGAGTCTTCATTATTGCTATGATTATTATGGTAATGATAAAAACTGATCTTTTACAGGCTTGTGTTTGTACTGTACAGTTATGTTAAAAGTAGATGCGTTGGATTTGGAAAGAATGCCAATCATTTTGAACATAAACTTTTTCCTCTATAAAAATCAGATAGCGTATATATTCGTAATAATCATAATTAGAATAAATCCTACATCGATTTTTCGATGTAATAACAAACAAGTTCGAAAACAGAATGGGATAGAAGCATTTTAAGGGTTGATTTTTGGATAATTTATTTCTGTATTTGATTGTAAATGAATTGATAGGGTGGACTAGAAGTGATGATCCTCATTCTTCGTGTTCGACAACGTTTCGTCTTGATTAACGCAAGAAAACCGCACACGATCATTGGGTCTGATGCCGCTAAAGTAAGTACATTCGATCTGGATTTTTATTGCAGAATTTACGATATATCCATCATACAATGACCCACATAACGACTGATACTGATCTGTTTTAAAGTCTTACAAATCGCAAGATTTGTATTACTGCTGCCAAAATACCGTTCAAATACGTATAGCTAAACAGCATCATCAAGTTATACTTCAACGTAACATACTGTAGTATATACGAGTAGTATTGATGAGAACTAATGGGTTAAGGTATGATTAAAGTACCGTAGAAGCGAACCTTAAATATTGCCTTGGAAACTGCTGACGGATAATATTACGTTATGTCTGCCATTGACGCACGGAAACTTCCATGCAGAATAGACATCGTCATTAATGACTATTCAAAATTTGACTATTTACTCCATATAAGGCGATGTTAATGACTGATGTAGGCTGCATAACCTTTTGGCAGTAAATTAATTAGCAATAAAATAAAAAAGTAAAGTAGTTAATGAAGTAGATTTAACCAAATATGTACAGTAATTTAATTAGATGCTTTTCAGATATCACTTGTATTAGTGTTAGCATTGATCGATTACTTATAAAATAGACGATGCGAAAAGGAATACAGAACAGTTTAGAGAGGACCGTCCAATCTCTGTGTGAACCGTCCTTGTTACGTGACATGCAGCCTACGAAAGGTATTGACTTATAATAAATATTTCGGCTGATTTAGCATATACACGTATGTCTTCAGTAATCTTATTCTGTGCGTGTTATATTGGTGATACGAAATTCATCTCCTCTATAATGAAGAATAAGACGTTATAGTCCAGTTATCAAGCAAACAATAGTTTCAAAGCTTTAAAAAATCAATTCAACTGTATAATCTTTTCTAGATCATCATTATCGCATGAAAGTGCTAGATGAAGTGGTTGCCTTAAGTAAGTTTATTTACTTAAATTATACAGATAGATATAGACTATAATAAATAGGACTTTGAATTACTGTGTGATTGGATGGTTTGCATTAGATGATATCTTTCTCGAAATGGATGGTCATCTATTACGTCCCGTAGGTCGAGATTTTCGAGAGCATCTAAGCCTCTTAAGGCGATTTTATCCCAGCATTTTTGATGGACGTGAAGCATTATACAGTGCTCTATCGGCAATATACGAACACGCAAGATTTATTGCCAAGGTAAATTAGCTTTCTAGTCGTGGAGATGTTTAACTTGTAAGTAACCCTGTGATATTTATTACAGCCATTTGGACGTAGGGAATACGATCGGTTTCATCGACTGTTGGACTATTTAATAAAATTGGTAACTAATATCATATCAGTATAGTTGTGCCTTTTTAGTATTTAACTGGAGATAACGTGATATCCATAAAATGACGTAGACTTTAATCTTTTAGTTTAGTCATTTAAGCTGAAGATGGACTTCAATACCATATCTAATGCATTTTAATTATTATACTCGTAGATAAGAAGAATTAAGCAAGTCGATGCAAATGTTTCATCTAGTGACTTAGATGTTAGCATTCCTCATGCGCCAAAAACTACTGAAACAACAACTCTTGAAGAAGATAACGCCCAACCATCTACTTCCTCTGGAGGCATAAATATCACGAGGAATAAAAAGCGACTCAGTTCTTCACCGAAAAATAAGTCCACTAGTCGAAGTAGCAACAAAGATGATGATTCCTCATCTTCAGCTCATGTCGTAGTCACTGGCATCAGTTCAAAAGATGACGCTGTTTTTGTCTAAGCATGAGAATTTTTTATATAGATATTTATATGGAACTTTATTGTACTGTACAGATAACTATGAAAATTACGTATAGATAAAGATCGCTGGATCTGGCTGTAATTTAAGTGTTCTTTTGTAAATTTTGCTTCTCGAAATTGTAATAGTAAAAGTTGGTGAAAAATATAAAAGTTTTACTTTGCCAATAGGTTAAAGTAATGTTCTTAATGAAATAGAAAGCAACTTATTAACGGATATTATTACATTATGTATTATATTAGCAACAACTATCTATAGGCGTGCTGAGCTCGTAAAATACAATTTTATATATTTCATCGCTTTAGATAACATTCATAAGTCATACAAAGTTAGCTCACCGAGAGAGCATAAATAATGGGCTTGTACTGTTTATAAATTGCCAGCTATGTTTACTTACAAATTTTCAGCTGTAAGAGGCGGCCATTCTGTGTCGATTGAGCCATCAGATACTACTGATGGATGTAATATAAGTTATTGTTGATCCCAGTAGATTTAATTATGTCCCTGTACAATATGTTACTAATTAATATATGTTATCCGTGATTGGCCAAGCACATCTATTCGTTATACGATATTGTTAGAAATTTCAGAAATATAAACGTAATATTCGAAAAACCACCAATTACTACAAGGCATAAGAAATAAAGGAATTTCCGATCTTATGATGCGATTACTTTGAAATCATTATTGCTATAGCTATAGTTTCATCATAAAATTTTCCCACAAACGTGATGAGTTCGGATACCGATGAAAACTTTGAAAGATTTATACAGTATCTAGAATTTTTAGGAGACGCTAGATTTAGAATTATCCTAGCGGCAGTCATTATTACGGTTTGCTATTGAATATATACTATCACACAACAAAAAATAGTAACTTTTACTGTCACGTAAAATAATTCTCGATACTGTATATTTTAAAAATCTTAGGCTGCAATAGGCATATGTATGATGGTAATAAGACTTAGAGGACGTTCTAAATTAATCAGCCAAGGGATTAAAACCATAGATATAGTTGGAGATACTGGATCAAAAGTAAGTGAATTTATTTTATTGTTTGATCTAATAATATCCGGTACTTGTGTGAAGCAGCATAGTATAATATCTTAAATTATAAACATCTTACAACAACTATTGAGAGGATTACAAGCTCATATACAGTGAATGAAACTTTTGCATTTAATTGTAGAGCATTAAGGCTGAAATTAACGATAAATTAGGCATAGCAGTTACTGTTTCCACACGTCGCGAACCTTTATTCTTTGAAGATGCAGATTCGATTAAAGGTAATATCCACACTAAATTCTTGTTTGCTTTCTAAAATATTTTAAAAAAGATCACTTTGTATGCTTGTGATTGAGCAGGATATCACAATCTACTATGTTTATTATATTCAATAGGCTATCGTTATAGACTAAAAGCAATAAACGATGAAATCATTTTAAGTAAGTTAATTCTGGTCATGAAATAAAGTAATAATTCGTACAATTGTTGCTATAGATAATTATTTCCTTAGACAGCAATTCGATAAAATTTAAGCAAAGTATACTATAATTTTTGTAATGATTGTTTGTCTTTAGAATTGATTTTTTAGTATTCATTTCAATCGTAAAGATCAGCATTTACTGAAGCATAACAGAAGAGTAGCTAGACCATGGGGTGATAGAATCTCCGCTCATATTTACTTGTTAGCCAGTACTTATAAAAAAGCCTTCAAAAATCGTGGCCATTTATGTCGAGCCATCGCTGTAAAATATGAGCATGCTAGGAACTCAAAACGGGTTTGTTCGGCTTTTGACTCTAGCTACTAGATAGATGCAATATAATTCGCAAAATTTTGTAGAAGCTCTTTCTAAGTGGCAGATGCCCAGTTATAGTCTTTGTTATTAAATGAAATGCGAGTTACTTGTGTCATAAAATACGCTTTTTGTTACAGCCTTTTACACAAGCAGATTATGAAGAATGGCAATTGCTATTGGATAAGCTAAAGCAAATAGTAAGAAATAAATGATTAGCTTATATTCTGATTAAAATCATTTAAAAGGCCTGATACCTTAATAGGTAGAAGAAAGGGTAGCAGTGATTGACTCATCATCATAATGAATAGACTATCTCACTGTATCAGGCTAAACACATAAGAATATAATATTATAATTAGAGCTTGAGAAATACTACCCTTTAGCAAAAATCAAGTTACGTAGACAATACCTTGTACTTATATTATAATAGTTTGATTCAGCGCTGCTAAATTGATTCTGTTAAGTTATTCTTTCAATTGAGTTATTATTGTATTTCTATATTGAGTTATTTTGCCTTTCATTTTAAATTTTATAATTTAATAGCCACAAAAAGAAAGCTCAGCTTTGTTATTTAACTATAATAACTTGAGACAGACTATTACCTTTTACATTGATTTCCTGTAGAAATTAAAAAGCGAAAAGATGCATTTTATCTATTCCGTTGCACAATATGCGTATCTAAATTGATGCATAATACAAGATAGTTTAACATTTTTTGGCAAAATGAGCAATCTTGAGCAATCAACCTAATATAATTTTGTTACTCGCCTACCTCGTGAAATAAGTTGTTAGTCGGGTGTTCTATTTGTATATCATTCGTAAATAAAAAACAATCTTAAATGATGTTGAGAAAAGCATTACGGGAATTTGACAACTATCTTCTACCGTATGATAGGCATTGACGCCATTATCGCAACTTGGACAAGAGTAGTATTCTGTCTTTGCATCTTATAATTATACTGTACATTAGCCCATTTCATTTATGCATGATGTACTTCAGTATTTAGTTCAAATTTTCTTATGAGTTCTCAAATACATCTACTACAGTCTTGCTCTTATTTTATTCAATTTGAACATGATTTAAGGTGTAGTGTATGCAAAGGCCTTAAAAAAGATTCAGATGAAAATAAACCGTGTAGTGTAAACGCACGTTACAATACTGTTATTCAGATATGCGCTAGCGATTATCATCGTTTGTAACCTGATTTAATTGATCCAGTCATCCAGACCATTGATCATTTCGCAAGATTAATGTGTACCTACTATAAGCATGATTGCGGACTATCATAGCCATCATTATTCCTTACAGTCTGATCTAGCTGATGTAGACAGTTTATTACTGCTTGTAAATAACACAGTATATGTAAATATAATCTAGGAATGGTGTTGATGTACAAATTTTGATTGAACCATTATATCATATTTTAACATCTAGCTACTGAACCTTGATCCGACATCGACCATATCAAATAAAGTCCAAAGTTATCCCTCGCTTGATTCCATCCATGGCAAAGCTAACTTTAACGTAGTTTATGATCAATGGAGAACAAGTAATTGGACAATTTCTCATCGAAATACTAACTTGACTGCTTAAAAAATTGTAACTTTTCGTCAGTTTGAATAATTTGGTCTAAAAATGTATAAAACAGTAAATTTATATATAGAAATTCAATATTGTGAAGCCATCATACTTGAAATTTTAACTTGTGAGGAAGTTACTATTGTTGCATGTTTGTAATAAAATTTAAGAGTAACCATATTTTATGATAGGTGTAAATTATCATAGGCTTTTCTCTTGCAGAGCTTTCTGCTTTGGCAACTTTTAGAAGCAAATAAAACTCTTTTAGAGATCTAATTTGTAACTTTCATCAGATCTGAAGCGTAATGCATCTATACTAAAATTAATGCTATCTTTCGTAGAGTGCAATTTAAGGTTGAATCTGTTACCCCCGCTCTAGTTCCGATTTGCAACATACTGTAGGGTATAGGTGGAAGGCTCAAAAATTTTCAGAACTGTGGATAAGGATTGGGTGAATCATAAAGGATCCTATATATCGCAAAGCTAATCATTGACATAATACGTACAGTAGAAGGAATGACTAACATCTATTTTATAATTTATAGCATATCTCTTATAATTATAATGGGAAGTATTACGAATGATCCCATATTGCTGCGATCATTGTACACATAAATTACGCTAGTCGCTGTAAGACAATATAAATTGAGAATTGCAAATTTTTTTGCACTACAGCTCTCGCTTGCAGTATGCAGTTCTGTGTGAAGTATTTCTATCAGAAGGTAGGTAGAAGATTTCTAAGATGGACGGTACTTGCAAAGCCGATCGATGACACACTACAAAGAGATGACCAGGTAACATTTTATTTTCCAATTTACAGCGTAACTCTTATAATTATAAATGCGAACTATCCTAAACTACGGTGATCATTCTACGTCTATATTATCCTAGCCTTCACAGCATTATCGAATTGAAAATTTAGGAACTTTTTTGTGTAACTATATAGGCCTCGATCTCTCTATTTTAACTTCTATTCGTATGGCCAACCAGTGCCATCCAAAATAGTGCATCTACATGTTCATTCAGTTCATGCACGTGGTGCGGTACAGGTAAGAGTAGAAAATTTTGCTACTTACTGTAGGTCTAAGTAAAATGACGCAATGATGCCAACATGTATAACTAGATTCTATACGCTGGTAAACTGCCCAATATTGGAATCGCGAAGACTTTGCTTATTTGGAAGTTTATCACAAATTGCATTACACGCCAACAATTTTTGAGAAGATTTCAGCTTTACTACGCTGCAATCATTAACTTAAATAGAATATTTATTTCGCGAAGACTTTGCTCATTTGGAAGTTTATCACGAATTGCATTACACGCCAACAATTTTTGAGAAGATTTCAGCTTTACTACGCTGCAATCATTAACTTAAATAGAATATTTATTTCGCGAAGACTTTGCTCATTTGGAAGTTTATCACGAATTGCATTACACGCCAACAATTTTGGAGAAGATTTCAGCTTTACTATGCTGCAATCATTAACTTAAATAGAATATTTATTTCGCGAAGACTTGCTCATT
>NW_002060957.1:23245-49301 GCF_000150275.1 Trichoplax adhaerens | reverse complement strand
AAATATGAGGTACATTTGCAATCTTCCCGTAGCAAATTATCCCTTCAAGTATGAACTTCTTTTTACTGCCGCAGCCTACTGTATGTCTGGGGCGAATGACCAGTCGCAGTCTGCGGTCTGCGTTGAATCAACTTAATGGACTTGAACATTGGTGAGCAGACTCAGTGTGTTAAAGCGTGCGCAGACCGTGCAAAAAGTACAGTATGTTCAAACCAGGTTAATATCATGCAGATTTGTCAAGATCTTTGCCTGTAAATCACATCGTGGCTGTAGTGTCGACCGGAGCATTAATGTGACTATCCATACTGTTCTATCCAGTAGTACTAGACTACTGCATACTGTTGATTCTATAGTGCACAGTACTGTACGTACTGTCATATACTGTACACTGTAGACTGTAGAAGGCCAGAGGCTGCGACCCCGTGGTTGTTCATTTTTTGATACTGTACCCTATGTAAACAACCTTGGAGTTTCTTCTTTGTAGCATGGTAGAATCGATTTGGAAAGAAATCGCTGTGATTGATCTATGCGAATAAGAAATTTTTTCTCTTTTTAGTGGTCTTGTTGACTTGGAAGAGACAGGCCGAGTATTTTGCGGCCATTTCAATTGTACAGTACTGTACAGTATGTCTGCAACCGTGCACTGTTGCCGACGCTTTCAGTGATCAAGTAGTACAATACTGTACTGTAGAAGGAAGGACCATTAATAAGAAAGAAAGAATAAATGCAAAGTCATTTTTGGCTCTGACCGGCCCTCCCTCGTTCTTGATAGTCCCTGATCGAAGGACTACAGCTAAAAGAGAGAGAATCAGATTGGACTAATCGCTGGCAAAAATAATGCCAGTACTCTAGCGTACCGTCTATGGTAACGCGGTAGATTGCCATGAGTGACATTATTTTATTTTTTTGTTGTCTCTGTACAGTTATTATTATTTAACACTGCAGCTCGAAAAATTGAAAAACGATAGTCTACGATGCCTTCATTTGGCTCTACCTGGGCATAGCCCGGCATAGGATAGGTTGGATATACTGTAAGACTACTGAAAGCGTTACAAATCCTTGCTGAAATCAGCTCCATTTCTACAGTGTCCAGTCGTGAACTACAGTAATATATACTGTACGGTACAGCAAGGTGTGATTTACAGTACAGTACTGTAGAATCCGCTGGTTTTCTCCCACTAGCTCATGGGCTCACCGTATCGTACCGATGTACTGTACTGTAGAGTGTAGAGTAGAGTACTGGACCACCTTGACCATGGGCTCACCGTATCGTAGTGCACGCAGTAGAGTAGAGTATACTAAAATAATGGAACACCATGACCATGGGCTCATCGTATCGTGCCGCACAACCCCCAGTTGTCGTAGTGCACAATGTACTGTAGAGTGTAGACTGTAGAGTAGAGTACTGGACCACCTTGACCATGGGCTCACCGTACCGTAGAGTACACTAAAATAATGGAACACCATGACCATGGGCTCATCGTATCGTGCCGCACAACCCCCAGTTGTCGTAGTGCACAATGTACTGTAGAGTGTAGACTGTAGAGTAGAGTACTGGACCACCTTGACCATGGGCTCAGCGTATCGTACCGCACAACCCAGACTTGTCGTAGTGCACAATGTACTGTAGAGTAGAGTACTGGACCGCCTTGACCATGGGCTCAGCGTATCGTACCGCACAACCCAGACTTGTCGTAGTGCACAATGTACTGTAGAGTAGAGTACTGGACCGCCTTGACCATGGGCTCAGCGTATCGTACCGCACAACCCAGACTTGTCGTAGTGCACAGTGTACTGTAGAGTAGAGTACTGGACCGCCTTGACCATGGGCTCAGCGTATCGTACCGCACAACCCCGACTTGTAGTTTAGTGAAAGAAAGGGCGACGCCACCCAAACTACTCTCCAATCCAATACTGTAGCCTATCCACAAGCAACGTGTCCCTGCTAGAGGCTGAGCACTTTTTTCTTGTAACAACACTATCCCTTTTTGGTTAACACACAGTTGGCGCTGGAATCAATCATTGCGATCCTGTTCAGCTTTTCTGCCATTTTAGCTGTATTTAGCTTGGCATCATCGAGCGATTGATTTGTTGAGTTCCGTTAGAATTGATTGGACTAGCTTCGGCAAGTAAGATTGGTTGTTTTAGCTTATGTAGGCGGGGAATGGAGCTTTTTCAAGCGGCCTGGTAACGTTGCGGAAAGAAAGCAGCAAGAGAGGCAATTAGGAAAAGGAGCTCCTCCCTCTCCTTCAGCGCGCAAAAGGAAAGTCCAGCTATTTTAGCTTCGATAATTTCCAAATAACGGTATTCAAGTTATTAAGCGCTTGGCATCAAGCTTCCGAGTCTGATCTATTTCAACCCTGAGTCATTTAAAATTTGCAAACTTTTCTTTTTCTGTTTTTTGTGTAAGTGTGCGTTGATGAGACATTCTTCATGAATTATTAACTGAAAACGTTGGGATAGGTAGTGATTAGCCGAGAGCAACAGTAGTTTATCTTTTCTTTTCTTCCTATAGATTGCATGGGTTGACCGATTCATCGGTAGCCGTTGACATCGCATCCAAGTTGACATCATTGTACGATTGAATCGATAGAACGAGAGGTAAAAAACTAGATGATTATTTCTGACATTATACCTGTAGCGAGTACAAGATTGAAACTGTGTGACAGTTTATCCTTTTCCTATTTTTTGGACAGAGATAAAAGGTAGGCCAGACAAAGTTTATTATAGTTACACCCTAGGTAGCTCCTGTACAATCGAAATCATTCGTTTGATTGATCAAGTCTTTATTGCCGGTCGCCTGTATCCATCGTCATCCTAATAATCTACTGGCCAATCTGATCGATTGATTATTGTAAAATTGGACGACACCCCCCAAAATTGCTTCCATTTGCAATCTTGCTCTAGTCCAACCAAAGGGAAAATATTCCATTTGATTTTTACCCTTATTATTCCATTCTTTTCAATAGACTTTTATCATTATCCGACAGAATATTCGACATGAATCGTACCCAAGGTGCTAATTTATATGTTAAGAATCTCGACGATGCCATTGATGATGCCAGATTAAAAGAAGAATTCTCCAAATTTGGCTCTATTACCAGTGCTAAAGTCATGTGTGACGAAAAAGGTGCATCCAAGGGATTTGGTTTTGTTTGCTTTGCGACACAGGAGGAAGCTAGTAAAGCGATTAACGAAATGAGCGGACGCATTATTGTCTCCAAGCCGTTATATGTAACATTTGCTCAACGCAAGGAAGAACGCAAAGCTTTCTTGGCTTCACAATATAATCATCGTGTTGGTTCTAATCCACCTAATCAGACCCAACAACAACCTTTACCAACACAATCTCAGGTACAATCGCAGCAACAACAACCCCCGCCTCCACCACCACAACAACAACAACCACCACCAACACAGCAAGCTTCACCAAATCCTCCCTATCAACAGCCCAGTAGTTATGCTAGTAATGCACTATCGCCTCAACCTATTCAACAACAACCTCCCAAATTTTATGTACCAATAGCCGCACCTGCTCCTCCTCCACGTCCTGCACCTCAACGATTAACACAGCATCGTTTACTTCATTGGCAACAGCATCCCCAACAAATTCCTACAGGTGCTGTTATTCCAGTCAATTACTCTATAGCACCAGGTGCAGCCATACCAGCTGCTGGACAAATGATGAAAGCTCACCCTAACCGCCATAGCCATCTATCAGCTACATCCAATTTAGGACAACCAGCACCGCCACCTTTACCTCCTCAAGCAACGGTCATTAGACCTCATCAACCACCACGTCAAATTCTTCTAAGTGGTAAACCTGCACCTTTAGCGCAAGTTGCACACTATCCTCGTGGCATGATGACACAAAATATGGATTCTTACCGATTAATAGAACAGAAACAAATGTTAAGTAACAATTTATATTTAATGGTTGCAGAAATATGTGGCAATGAGCGTGCCAATATTGTAACTGGTATGCTATTACAGCACGACCATGCTGAAATTGTTAAAATGTTAGAAAATAAAAAGAAACTAGCTCAAAGAGTTCATGAATTATGCAATATTTTGGATGCTAATGCGCAAAAGCGTGTGCGCTAGCTCCAACGAACGTCAGCGGTAGGTAATACGACGTAAATGGTTCTAGTAATTTTTGCTACTGAATTTTTGTATATAATGACGACGATTTAATTTCCTACCAGATGGACATCTTAATATCAAAGGAGTTAGTTACGATTGAAATTATTGAAATACAATACGATAAGCTCAAATAAAAGGCTTGGATAAAGAGTAATTTAAAAGTGATATTTTTATAAGAAATAGATGAGAAAATTTCGTCAAAGCTAAAAAGTTTAATCCTGCAGTACTCGACGCAAAAGAATGGCTTTGCATAATCTAGCAACTGTCGAAGGGGTCCTTGGTGCTCTATTTGATACTTGATACGTACTTAAAGTTGGCAACCGCATTGGTTAAAAGTTAGCTTAAGTTAACGTCATCCTTATCGTCCTAGCAAATCTAATATTAAAATACTCCTGATGTTATCAATAGTGATGTCTTAATGGAGGAGGTATATTTCGTTCATTTCACGTTTCTCTTGGTGCTAATCAGAATGGAAGGTAATCGAATGGATACCTTTGCGAACTGATGATTAAAACTACGCTGACTCATGCCACTACAGCATTATAGCAACATCCGTTTTTGGACGATACTATCACTTTTATCACGTTGTCAATGATAACTGATACGTTGTATAACTTCTATCAACCTTGTGGACCTTTCTACTAATCGCTAGCGATTGACTAATAGATCAAAATATACAAGAAACGATTTGCTAGAATTGCTACGATCAAGTGACGATGAGTACGAAATGGAGCGTTATAGGAGCTCAAAGCATCTGGCAATTAAGCCTACACCAAATTTTCGTTAACGGAAATTGCTTGTGATGATGTTACCGTCACATTTGTAGAGATATCAAGTTACGGCTAGGTTGAAACTGTCAATATTGGAAAGAATATGGTATCAAATTTGGTCACAAAGTGATCTCTACAGTTATGGTGTGTAGTTCCTAATGATATTGATATCTACATGTTTATGCTAAATCGTTAATTGCAGTCAAGCCAGAAGACGTATTGCATGCCATGACATTAAAACAAGTAAAATTTTGATCGCATGGCATATTTTTAAGTTACTCTATAGTAGATGAGGAATAAGATGGTAGTGATAACGTAACGAATGATTGAACCCTCTCTCCTATTGTACAGTACCATGATTGGTATGGCCAATTTCAATTAATGGTTAGCCACTAGTATTGCTGCAATCTATTTATATTATTAACATAAAGTATTTATCACGACTTTCTGCAGGATATTGGCAATGCAGTGGTAGGAGCGACTTTTTATTTATAAATTGACCATTTTTAATATCCTAATTTTTAGTATCGTAGCGCTAAGATAAAGCAGTGTCTGTGTATAAAGTTTGTAGGCTGATTCTCAGCTACATGATACACTCGAATGTATCATGAATGGCTATTCACTGTTATGAAACCTATTCCAGTCTACAAGTTTCCATTGTTGCTACAAAATCTGACGTATCACAGTTTGAAATAGATTCGTTGTGTTAAAAAAAATTGGTTAATTTGTGAAAGATACGCTTTACTTGCTTGTTTTTTTATACTTCTGCTTACCCATTAGCGGTATCACCTTCGTACTGAACGAGTACTACATTACTGTACAGGGTCTATCGATTAGTAGGTAGCCTGATAGCTACAATCGTACTGCTGTTGCTGTAATTTTGAAAGTATACTGCGTTAATTAGATATGCAAAAATTTTCATAAACTTTTATCACATCAGCTGTCCTTTATACAACAGTTTGAAATCAATGCGATTATTTTTTGCATTAACAGAAGTACTACTATCGAACCCCTTCCTGAATTGGTCATACAAATTGATTAATGTAAATCAAGTATTTACCATATTATACAGTTTTTTTGGTGATTAATCCTTTGTCATGGACTATCTTGTTATGTCTAAGTCATGATTTATTTAATATCGCTTTTTTCAAAGTAATGTTTCCTGCAAATTATGTAGGATTATAGTTAAGAAGTGTCCTTTCTGTAATACTACCTTGTATTCGTTAATATTACTCAAATGCTTCAATATCTTAGCAATGTTAAGCAAATAGATGTTACCTAATACATGAATTATTCTCCAATGGCAGCTTAACTAGCTAGCAGTACACTAGAAATATAGTGCAACCTTTAATTCATAACCTTTTCATTGTGTGGTTAATTAATGATAGAATTATCCATTAATTTGTTGCTACTTTGCCTACTTTTCATGGCTGATGATAAAGTTAAGTAATTCGTATGTTTAGATTGTTAATCTGTAGTTCTATCAACTGATACTCGCAAACTGCTGTGTTACAAAATAATATTGCCAACGTGATACTTTAGTCGTTGGGTAACACATTATTTGTGTTTATAGTAGTAAGTGAAAATTGAGTATTGATATTATGTCAGGTGTAATGGTTTTGGTTAACTAAAGTATGAGTGATACCGCTTGACCAGTAAATTTATTGCCAAAAAAAATTAAGTAGAGTACATATAAGAATGTTGTTGGAAGTAACATGTACATTGTCCACGGTGCAATGTTGCATCCTAATGAAATTGAAAATTACAACAGCACCGCCTTTTGTTTTACTTGTTTTGCTGCAACGCAAACCTATGATTATCTAAACATCTCCAAATTAATTTTAAGATATAATCTGTCGCTTTTTATTAAATACAGCGCAATAAAAGAGCCACTGCAAGGAAAAATTTAGCTAATTGCCATTGCTTAAGGGTTGATAGGGTTATTGTTCGCAATAATTTCACATACAGTACGTAAGCAATGAAGGTGCAAACAATTCGCTCGAGTACAGTAGAAAAACTTTGCATATTTTTCATTTCCTATATTTAACTAAGCTATACTTATAGCTATAGTGAAAACCTTCAGTAAGATATACACTAAAGAAGCAGTGCGTCTTGATGACAAATTTTTGTAGTACTAAAACCTGTTATGTGTTGAGTCAAAATTTATTTTCTGAGCTAAGACAAGGTAAGGCAGCTTAAAATATGTTAATATCTATAAGCTTCTAACAACAAAAGTGGCTATAGCTCTATCTGGGCTAGCCTGAGTGCTGAAGCATCCGATAGGCTGTATAATAAATATCTCTGACGTAGAAGGAACGAATGCAATTAAATATCAATATAAAATTTTCATGTTCGATGGCTGTTTACCTTGCTGGGAATTCTAACAGCTACATGATAATGCTTTTCCTTATCATCTCTGGTAAAAAATATTACACTAGCAGTCGCTGCATAGCTCAACATGCACTGCTGTTGCTTCTTGTTAGATTTGTAATACTTAATTATTATGAGATCATTTTTACTAACGCATATTTGGTGTTATTTCTAAACAAATACCAATATACTGTTAATATTTACTTCTTATTTTCAAGCTTTATCCGCAAAATACTCATATTTTAACACTAAGTGGCAAATGTGTGTATTTTATAGAGCTGTAACAAGCTTTATGTCCAGGCAATCGAGATTTCATTACCACAAGCTATATTAGACATTTTCTTATTGACCAAATTAAAGCTCTTGGGTTGTTTATTAACCGCATCTTCATCATTTCCTACCGGCCCAATTTCTTGACTACCCCAAATGTAAACCTATATAGCAAAAGTTAGGTAGAAATTAAACGATAAGAAATGTTAGTAGACGGATGAGGTATTCGAGATTTATTTTATTTCCGCATGCATTCTGATAGCAAATTAAAGCTTTTGTGTTTCTGTCATGATATAACATAGTTGATTTACCTGTCCATTTTCATCTATAGCCAACGCATGGAACAAGCTAGCCACTACTCTTTTGATTTTTTTACCCTTTAAATCACCTTGAATTTCCCTAGGCTTTACAATTACTTTTTCATTTCCAAGTCCTAGCCTAAAACGATCGCCAGAACCCCTGCAAAAAATGAAATAAAGTACTGTTCTGTCATGTTGAACTTATATTCTTTCTTTCTTGATAAAGTAGGCGAACGCTAACGTCTAAATAAAACAGGATTGACTGCAATTATGGTTAGATCTGGTTAATAGATAACGTACCATGCCCAAACCTTCCCATTCGCACTCACTGCAAAAGATGTTGCATAGCCGCAAGCAACATTTGTTATACCTTTAAAGAAGAGGGCTTCAATTTTTGTAGGCATATAGTATGATGGCATTTCGACTCCATAGCCTAATTCGCCATTGCCACCAAGGCCCCATGACCAAACATCATCACCAGCTACCGCGATAGTATAACATTCTCCGCAAGCAACAGCCATGATATGCTTGCCGTTTAACGACATTATCTTTTGCAAAGTGAAAACGAAGAAAAAATCGAATCAATAATTTAGACAAAGTAAGCTACAAGGAGTTAGTGGCAAATAAAATGCCCGGAAAATTTTCTTGTTATTTAAGCGATTAATATTTACCTTTTTCGGTAGTAGTTGCGCCAGGTTATTCCCATGACCTAATGCTCCGTTTGAACCATCTCCCCAACTAAATATTTTACCATCCGATAGTACGGCTATACTATGCATTGCTCCACAGGCAATTTTCGTAACTTCCTTTGATTTTAACTCATCAATCAATGTAGGGTCCAGATATCCTCTAACAATAACCAAGAAAGCACGGAAAAGGATACATTAGTAAAATAGAATTGGATAACTATTATCTTTGGCTTACTCGCCGAATTAAAATTTAAAGTTATACACATATAATAATTAATTATCGAATATCGAAGCGACAAATTATTAGAAATAGTATCTTTTGCTTCTTACAGCGTATTTCCATGGCCGAGTTGACCGCGATCACCGCAACCCCACGAATAAACTTTACCTTCGGCTGTTAGAGCCATTGCATGTCTACCACCTGGATGAATAGCGACCGTGGTTACCATCACTGGTAAAAGTTGGGGAATCTGTCTAGGTACATTAACATCATCGCAGTTTCCTAAACCAAGACAGCCCATATGCCCTTTACCACAAGCAAAAATGCCACCATTTCTCGAAACAACAAACAAGGAGTCATATCCACAAGCGATATCAGATGGATCCAGATTTTCTAGTAGCTTACTTTTATCAGGTTCGAGCGGATTCTGTCAATTAAAATCCCAAGTAATATATTAACTACCGATTTAATCTTCTCTAATTGCCCTTACCACAATTATTCTTCAAATCCCAATATGGGATGTGCTTCTACGTATATTAAATACCCATCAATAATCACATTTTCTAGTAGACAAAGTGAACTGCGAAAATCTCTTACAGATCCAAATTATAGTGATTTGAAATACGACTGTACGAAGTTGCACGATATGTTAATAAGATATAATGATTCTCAACGGTGATTCCGATGTTATGAGAAATGGAAACAGTAAAAGTACGATGACGTTCGTATAGGATAACGCAACTTGGAAAATCTTTAATATACATCACAGTAAATAACGAATGCCCACTACCGTAATCAGTTATTAATTAGACCCTGAATAGAATTCTAATCTACCGTCAGAATGATTGCAAATACGTGCTTACAGGCATTTTACCATACTTGATAAGCCCCACGGCTCTGATTCTAATCATACGTCAATTGCCTTACCTTTTCATCTGCCGCCAAGAGTAAATTCCGTTTACTTCCCCACACATAAACTTCAGAGGGTTCCACCCTCATCTCTTTATATGGATCTTTAAATCAGTACAATAACTGTTAGCATAATAAACTAAAACGAGAATTTGTTTCTATTTAATTCAGTTGAACCATAGACAAATTAGACGAATCACGTTCCTTTGGGTTCACGAAATGCATAAAAATATTATAGTGGCAGTAGCCAATTTTTTTCCCCATCGTACTCATAGAAATAACAACTGCGTTGTTAATATACGGCATAAAACTAAAGTATTAAATCATTAATGAACATCGTATCTTTTCTCGACTAGAGAAATAGTATCCAAAAAATCAAGAAAAATATCCAAGTATATGAGTAATGCACTGAATATCAACACAACAAGGTACCGTAGCAAGGCGATAATTAATTAACAATATATTATATAGGTTATGTATATTTTAATTACTCTTATATAATCTACAATTTTTAGAAGCTTAATTTGTTTGAGATCACCTTCACTTCTGCTTGAAATGCACTAGATTATTAACATGTTGCAAACCATGTGAAAGTTATACTGTAGTGAGATTTCCTAGTGCGTTGATAAAGCTATTTCGTACTCAAAGAATTAAACATTGAAATAAGTGTGAATTCGATTATAGTTTAGCCGCAGTGGGGTAATGACTAATTATTGTCGATTGGTCGGTAGTCTAGATAAATATTAACGTAAAAGCAAGTACTGTACCAACGCAGCAGTATCGGATAATGAAATTTATTGGTTGGACATTACTAATTTAGAGTAAAATAGTACGAAGGTAATTATATCATTATGATTAATGGCTACTAATGGTAGTAAAGGTATAGTAAGTGGTTAGATATTGAAGTAAGGTAGCGAAGATAGAAGTAATGAAAGACAAACTGTAGTTGGCGATTGTCGAATTAAAATATATTTGATACAATTTTATGCGGTAGATGTAAAATATTAAAATGACGAGAAGAATTTGTCCAGGAATAGTCTAGGTGATTATTACATTCTTGTAATAGAAATGAATATCAAAAGAATTCGCAAGTAATGCTATTTTCCTAGTAAAGTGTAAACAAAAAGCTTCCTCTATGCGACTAAGTTTAGAGACGTTCTTAATCTTATAATATCATAAAAAATTACAGCAGAAGATGAAAATGAACATAATCAGCACTGACAATATTATTTATTATTCAACTATTGCCTCGTATATATTACAATTGGATCTTCTAATACAAACATGATAAATAGGAATAGAATAGCAACGGCCATGTTGTCAATATTGAACGATAACGGATACCTGTTCTGCTTTTTTCCACATCGATTCCTCTTTTAAGTAGCTCTTCTTTTAAGCGAATACTTGGCTGTTTGTTAACACAGTTTTTACTACACAATACACTTAAAAATGTGTAAAAATCTCCTAAAGTACCAGAGTAAATCTGCAAGAGTAATTTTTCATTTTTAGCCCTCTCGAAAGGTACTGCTACACCCTGTCCAACTAATAAATCAACCGGTATAACGCCTTTTTCAAATAATTGATGGAGTACATCATCAGTAGGTATGGTATAGATCAGATTCATATGGCATGCTTTTAAAGCTTGGAATTCAGGGGTACCTTTTAGAGGTTTATTTGGCATCGCCATAGTATTACTTGATTAACCGTAGACGGAACAGTTTTGCATTGAAAGGTAAAGTAATTTCGGCTAGCAGATTGATGGAGTTTTCTCCAAGTTCAACCTATAGCTTTATTGCATACTACTGGTAATACTAATAGATTACGTCATGATTGCGATACAATATGGAAAATCATCAAGATTTTGAGGTAGAGCACTGCAGTATGGAATAGGAGTATTACTTATAATAATAACATTATTAATAATGGAGTACACGTATGGCGAATCATGTGATGTTTTATCCAGGACATAGAATATGCTATAGTAGGTTACGGAATAATTAATGAAGTAAAGAGTCTGTACTTTTGGGCGTCTGTAAATATACATAAAATTGGAAAGAAAAAGGCAATCACGGATAAATATGGATAAATGGAATTTATGAATGACTTAATATCTACTTATCGCATATCTGTATGAATGCATTTATGACTAAATTTTAATTTATACCCATTCATAGCATATATACGTCATAATACGGCTCTAAATTTTACATTTTTAGCTATTAAAAATGAATATGCTGAAAAAGAAGAAGGGAGTCACGAAAACATAATGCATGAACGAAAGAAAACATTTATTAATGCCTACTTATAGCTAAGCTACGGATGTAGGATTCGAATGTTCTATTAAGACCTAAACTTGTTTTGGGCCATGTTAAGATACACTCACTCGTATTATATTGCATTTCGAGTAAAACTTGCATAAATATGACATTGCGTCATTAATAATATGAGGCTGGTGATTTTCTATAGACTTTTTTGTATAGAGATTCCTGTTCCGAGGTATAACGGAATTTATTAGTCAATTACTCATATTTTAAAATCTCTACCGCTCAAAAAAATTAGATAGGCTAAATTTCAAATAATGCTACTGTAAATAAACTACTGAATTTTTGAAATTATTGATGTAGATAGGCAATAGATGAATGTATGTAGGATTGTACGTCAGTTATTTGGGGTGTAGCTTAATCTCTATATAGGTTACTTAAAATCTGATATATATTACATCGAAGTCGATCAGCATGGATATTGCTTTCAGATATTGCTTGAAATTTTATCAAGACTAGAATAAAATAAGACATTACTTCATTAGATCACCGGATTGATGTCGTTCTGCATCCTTTTCGTGTAGATCCTTATCATTTTGAAGCTAATAGATTTAGTGGATTGACCAATCATATTTTAAAATCGGAAGAAATCCGATAAAGTGATATTGTACAATATTTTGTCAATGTATAATTCAATTTTGTAACTGTTAGTATGAAAATTATGATAGCAATTGACAGTTACCTACGCATAAATTATGGAGATATTTCCATTTTATCATCAGCTAGGATGGTACTAATAATGTGAGGTTCAACTGTTTATCCAAAACCAGTCATATAAGCAGTTTATTCCAATTGCTTTGCGAACGATTGCTTTTATTAAGAATAGCAGAAAGATATATGAGAGTGATTATACTAACTAGTACAATGTGAAAATGATGTACCTTTCCTTATCGAGTGTTCTCTGAAAATTAATTAATGTAATATGAAAATATTGTACACCTACGGCGAGTTCAACGTTCTTTATCCTAGAATAATTGACCTAATAGTCAACTCAAGAAATTATAGTTTATGGACTACTGTGTATTGAGTTAACATTCTTATTGGGCTTGTAGATAAGCATAAAATTAAAAAAATAATCTTGAATAAATAACGAAACATGAAATTGACTAAATGATAAGATCATACGGTACTTTCTTATAATTTCGTAACTTATTCCGAATTATATTTCATATGTATGTGTTGCATTTATACTCACATATCATAAACTGACTTAAACTTGTTCCGGCCTATTGTAGTTAAATTATTGAAAAAGAAGTCGCTATCAATGAAAAATGATACATGAAAATATTACAACGATTAATGTTATCTCGTATCTTTAAATCATTCTTTCGTAGGCTACTTTACTATTGTAGTATTTTTCAAAGAATACAACTAAGTGGCAGAGTTTGCATTACTGATTAAAAGAGATACTGGCAGATATATCAAGTATAATAATTATTATTATTATCCGTATTGCTTATATTACTCTAAAGAGCAACTATACCGATTGAATTGCTAGTTTAATATCATGTTGGTGTATCACATGAATATTTAATATTAACGTATTGCTAAAAGAGATACTGTACTGTATTTAACTATTTCGTTTATAACATAAATGACTAGCAAGTAAAACTCGCTACCTTAACAGATCTAGATCATCATAATAGGATTACACTATGCATTGCATACCTATAATTCCTGTAATGTGCTATTAATTTACAGCAGATAGGAGGTAGAAAGGGATAAGATAAACTATTGATCTATTTTGCCGCATAAAAGGAAAAATACAATAATCTACTCGTATTATAAGGCTACAGTGTGCCTGTATGTTCACCTACATTATATTACATTATTGCACTAAGTAATTCTTTATTCAATTACGGGTACGTACAACAATTTTTGATTTAAATTTGCTTGAGCGGTATAGAATTTCATTGTATTGTTTATGCCATTTAGCAAAATTATTCTAAATTTTTATTTTCTTTGAAAGAAGGTTGACAAAACGCTTCTTCTTATTAATACGCACAATATTGGGATAATTGCAATCTGAGTTAATAGCAAAATCTCGTGAGATTCCTCATGCATAGAGGCAACTTCCTTATGATTGCCTCGATTATCAGAAGTAGCTCTCAGAGTATTATATTATGCAGCAGCATAGTGTGATGACGACGAAAATATCTATAATAAGAGTATTTTACAATTTCTGACATATAGAAAGAGCTTTATTGTACTTGCCCTGATTTTTATAAATACTTACGATGTTGCTATAAGATTTCACAAGTTCAGAAAGATTGTCCTCGCGGAAAATAATCGAATTTTGAGTGATTTTTCAAGTGCTGAAATAAGTTCTTCATATTTATCTTGATTAGAATAGATGCCCCTTATATTGCTGTTTGATTATAGATATAAACTATCATAAGCATTCTTTCGCGTTTATAATTCTCTCCTGCTGCACTTTCTATATAATTTTAAAAAGTACTTCTTACGCCTCTATCGCATCAGATAGATCTACTAATTACACAATAAGCTTGTAAATTTTACATCATTTTACATTACTTTACTATAGCTACTTAACTAGTTGATGACGTATATCTAGGCTGTAACCTAGCATGATTCAACACATGCAGTAAATACCATTCTTTTCTTCTACTAACCTTATGTAATTTCTTGCTATTAGTTTATTTGTAGAGAACACCAATGTTACTCTAGGATGTAGTAACATAAAAATAATTGTGATCAAAGACTGATTATAAAATTTGAAAAGATTTTTAAGCAAATGGAGAATATTATAGCAATCATAGCCTAATAGTTGTTTAAAGCTTGACTTTTTAAAACTAGCAATCACTTAAACACTAACTAAAATCAGGAAAAATCACCAGTTTATTATAATTTCAGCAGTAAATTTGCAAACATGCTGAAAGAATTACAGGAAAGGCAGATGGCCTTGCCTTGACCAAAGTATTGAAAAAAAATGGAAATTACTCACGATGTAAGGGTAAGGGTAATAATCTATTTGGTATCTCCTTAGCTTTGGAATTCACGAGCTTTTCAAGTACTCGATTACCAGATTATCGAACTACACCACCTCTTATATACTATGTAGTCAATAGATAAGTATCGCCAATATCTTCATCATCCTCAACTAAACGATATAAATCTAGCGATTCGATATCATCATCCAGTGCTCTATCCAATCCAAGTAATTGCATAATTCTTGCTTGACTGTGTAGACATCCAGCCGTGATCATTCCTTCCTTTAGTTTTTTTGCTATTTTTAGTGCACTTTAATTCAATTCCTTTGCTTCTATCCATTTCCCAAGCTCTCTATATATATCACTGATGAGAAGGTAAACATCACATCGAAATCAATCAAGATCTGCGGTAATTCTGGGTAGAGCTTGAATTTTATCCAACACTTGTATAGCAGAACACAAAGCTTCTATATGAAAGTCTGATTCATAATTTTCTACACTCTTTCGTAAAGAGACTTAATTTGTTGAGGAATCGCAGACATGACAGATCGATTGCTCATGCTGAAAATGTGAAAAGTAGGAATAGCTTTCCCGTTGCACACAATTAAGTGAATGAATAATTCAGCTGTTTGACCTTCGATACAACTAGAACAAAAATGTAATAGCTGTTGATAGAAGCTTTCTGTATTTTAGTAGTTTATCCTATTAGACAATCCGCGAAGACTGTATTACTGTACTATAATAAATTCTGATGACATCTATTTATCATAGAGATAATTTTTATTTAAGTTGCATTATAAGATTTTTTATTTGCTGGTGAGATGAAAGGAAAGCGCTTTTAGTTAGAGTATTCTACAATTAGCATGATAAAAGGAAAATTGCACAGTATCATCAAAATTTTTTATATATACTATACGCCCAAACTGATGTTCGCATTCAGAGTAAGTAAATGGCATCATAATATTCGTTTAATAAATTGCTCTAATGATGGTGAGTAACCTATTTAATATACTGTACCCCACTAAAACTCTACCGCTGGCATATTCAGACCTAATTTTTGTAATCTATAAAAATAAGCTATGACAGTTAATGGTAATATCGAATGGCGAATGCTGTAAACAACTTTTTAAAAGCAATGGCTATTGCTGCGCTATTGAATACTATTGTAGATTAAAGTATAAAATTATTATACATCTGTTACGAATTGCCCTTTCGAACGGGTCTTAAACGCTATTATCACGACTACTCGTGTCCCCAACTGACTTAGGCGACTTATCGTAGTTGAACTAACACTCGACTACACAGATAAGCTGCCAACGGGTAATAGGTTTAAGGACTTTACTTTACGGAGATAAATCCTAGTAAAAGAATCTACTAGATCCGCTGGATTACACTTAGGTATTAGTATTCAATTACTTAGACGTTAACCTTATCAATAAACAAGTATTCATTAACGCTTATTAGACTACCGGAACAAACAACAATTTATATTAGATATTTTAATTAACAAAGTAGGACAGTACACGATATAAAGTTACTGAACCTCTGACAGGTCTATACGGTACGGTATAAAGTTACTGAACCTCTGTTAAATGAGCACATTATCGTAAACCGTCAGTAAAGCGACGGGAGTTTGCACTAGTATCTTATGATTTGTGATGATTTATAGGTCAATGTATGGTTATGATATCAGCAGATGCCCGTAAATAATATTTCTTATCTGTTTATCACTTTCACGAATTGTACTGACTAAATATGGCACATTAGCATGCAGCTTATCGAGGCTTACTTAATTTAAACTAACAGATAGATAACTGGTTTTGCATACAGTATATATATATAAATGATTAGTGCATATTCTCGACAGGATATCCATTATAGATTATACTAAAGTACAATTAAAACATTGGGATATCACTTAGTTTAACATAAGTACAAGGTGTAGCAAGAACCCTCTTTTTGCTAAAAAACGGGACTGAGGTAATTGTAGTAAAATTGTATATGACAAAAAATTTTATATGACTATTACGACTACTTTTCTGACATTAGTATCGCTAAGTATTGACAGTTGATGTTTTAGCGTCAGGTTGTACGGTAACTGTACAATTATAGACTACATTACAGTACTTTATCGTCATGTTATAAATCCCCTTTCTCTACGGATAGGGTTTTGTTACTAAGCCAAATTCATTTACAATTTGAATAGACTATCAAACGCCCTTTCTTTAGATTAGGCAATTGCTCTAGGGCTACTTCTATAATAATCTATAGAATACCTTGTAAAATAATGAAGAAGAAAAGATGGCGTCATGATGATTTGGCAGGGTAAAACTTAAAGACACTATCACTTTCTAGGTATTTTCTATAGTAAAGTAACACTAGTTACATACTAAAAGCTATAAAGGACTCTGCTTTTAGTCCTTTACTACACCATTATGTACGAAAATTGCTTTATTAAGCACATTGATCAGTTTTACCTCGGATAATGCTTTAATTTATCTTACTAGTACACTTTAACACACACCACTACTGTAATTAGCTGAGATCATCACGTATGATAGATCTGCTTAATCCAACGAAATAACAAACCGATAATAGCAGCTGTGAATAGTAAAGTCATCGATGACTACCTTTACTAGCTTAAAATTTGGGGTTACGGTACTCCTACATCCAAAATAAAGGACGGTGATCACTAAAGCAAACGTGTAAAAATTTAAAGGAATAATGATTCAAATATTTCTATGCCGCTTTTCTAAATTTTAATTTTAATAGACGATGATAGTACTACGATGACTTCGAAAAAGAAATCGAGAAAATAACCGACTCGTTTCGTTAATCTTCTACGAAGGCGAATTAAAAGCGCATAGCTTGCCATTAACTAGTCATTACTTGCGAATACTATACGTAAGAATTTAGATATTGAATCTTAAAGTGAGGGTTGTATGCCAAGCTACAGTAACAAAAAAATAATGTGTGCTGCAGTTTTAGCCACCGTTCATCATGCACAAAAATTAGTTGAATTGAATGAATTTTACAGGCGAAAAAAACTGCATTAAAATACAGTATTTTTCCCCATAGATAACGCATGCACTAAATTTGTACTAAGTTATAGGATTAAAGCAAGAAGATTAACTTTATTGTAATAGCATAGACTTTCGCTGACGAAAAATAAACGATTGCATGTTCCATTTAAGTGTAAAATAAATTGTAAATTTTAAACAACTCTACCGCAGATACAAATCTTGTTACGAGATATACTCTTACAGATATCGTACCTAAGCTAGCTTACAACTTCTTAAGGATGTATAATAGCAAATTGCTTTCAGTTTTAATTTCAGTTTAGTCTCTACTTAAATTATACTGTTATTGTTAATTATCAATTAAGAATCTTTTCGACAGATCTGAAAGCCTGCGTGTTTCTTGCATTTCCAATGTCATTAAATAAGAGCTGCTCCCGTTCTGCTATCTAACTGAAAGCAAGTGGATTGCTATATATCTCTAGTCAATACATAAGATAAAAAATTTCATTGCATTTTGCTATTAACCAATTCTTAAAGTTATGTCAATGATTTAAATTCTTTTTAAAATATCTTCAAGCAGTAGCAATTGTTGTAGTAATTTATATTTTACAGTAGGGTAATTTAAGAATCTGAAAGTCTCTATTTGTCTAATATTAATAATATGTATTGTAATTGTTACTAAATCTAATAAAATAAACGATTAACTATTACTTTAAAATAATGGATTATACACGAACATTAAAGAGTGTAGAAAGCTTTATAGAAGAGTTCTTACCGAGCAAAGTTTACTTCAGATCGATCCAAGCGAGATGATAGCGATTAGTTATACATAAAGTAGACTTAGTTAGTATTTGCATTATAGAATAAGAAAGCTAAAATACACCTCCTAATTCTAAATCTCTGATATAATTTTAGTTCTAGTGCTATGCAATGTCTAATTAAGCGTATAGCTTGCATACAATTTGAACAGTTAGTGAACAAATAATATTTAACTTGCTGACTTTATACGTAAAATTTCATGATGAAATCGGTGGCATATTAAATTAAAAAATATAAGAAAATCAAGAAAGAAAATCACGTTAATGACGCATGTAAAGTTTTCTAGTAGAATACATACAGCGCAGAACGATAATCTATGAGAGTTAGTTCGCAGTTAAAGTATCATCATTTTAATTTTCAGATGTAAATAATTTTCATGATTTAACTCTTGTGATGCAGTATCAAAGGCGACAACAAACATAAGAATAGTCAAGGTTGATTTAAGTACTACAATTGCTGTCATCTGCATTCAGCTATGATGCCAGATGCATATTATAGGTGTAAATTAAGAAAATGGATTAATTAACTTCGACTTCTAATCCTTCGATTGTTAACTTCTTTTTAGCTAAATCAGACTTTGATTTCAATTATGCACTACTGCTGTATAAAATATTACTATATAAATACCCCGAAGGTAAAGAAATATTAATCTCGAAGAACTTAATGTTATTGTACGTGTAGTAATAGATAATCGATACCTCGTTATAAAATTTATATGATTGTTTTCAATTCGTAAATAGCAGTAAGTTATGAATGTGGTAACAACTGCTAATCTTATATGCTAGTAGAGATTAGTTAATTTCACTGTTAAACAAACCCTTGTAATATAAATAAGTCGTAGGTTGTACTAAAATAACCCATGAGTAGTAACATATATTTTAGTGTCCTATACTTCGTCATATCCGAGATATCGAGATAAAACAATAACAATTTATGCATAACTTTGTGATAGAAATAAAATCACACATAATTATGCAAGACTTCTACGCTAAAATTCGAGTAATTATTACAGCCATATTTAGACGTCATATAGTGTAAATGATACAAAATTTATAATAAAATTGCCTGATAAATTGTGTATTTTAAGTTTATATTTCTATAAAGCTGATTTGCGATATATATTATAATATTATAATTTTTCAGTGTTTGATAGTTCATCGTATTCGAGATATTGAGATATATAATAAAACTCGTTATTAAATTGAGTCTTTGAAGTTATTTTGTTGCAAAGCTGATTTGTAATACATATTATAATGTTTTAGTTTTCACTAGTTTATCGTATGCGAAATATCGAGATAGTATAAGATAATGCAGGCATGAAATTACTGTAAAGCAAAATTACATACGATTATTTAAGACTTACGCGCTGAAATTCAAATAATCGATATAGCCATAACGTCAACGTCATAGAGTATAAATGATACAAATATATAATAGAATCACTTATTAAGTTGTATATTTATAAGTTATGTTATTTATAAATCTGATTTGTGATACGTATTATAATATCTCAGTGTATGATGCTTCATCATTATTGAGATATCGAGATAGTGCAACAAGAAATTTAACTATGAAGCTATCATAAAAAATGACATATGATTATGCGAAACTTACGCGCTAAAACCCGAGTAATCGTTATAGCCAGAGTGTTGACATCACGTAGTGTAATTGATATAAAATGTATGATAAAATCATTTATTAATTTGTGTACTGTAACGTTATGTTGTTACAAAGCTGATTTATAATACACATTATGATACTTTATCGTATCCGAGATATCGCGATGGTACAACAAGAAATTCAACTATGAAGCTATCATAAAAAATCACATATGATACGAGACTTACGCGCTAAAATCCGAGTAATCGTTATAGCCATAGTGTTGGCGTCATATAGTGTCAATGATAAAAGTGTATAATAGAATTATTTGTTAATTTGTGTTCTGTAACGTATTGTTATTACAAAGCTGATTTGTAATATACATTATAATACTTAAGTGTTCGATAGTTCATCGTATCTGAGATATCGCGATAGTACAACAAGAAGTTTAAGTGTGGAGCTATCGTAAAAAATAAATATGATAATGCAAGACTTACGCGCTAAATTCCGAGAAATCGTTATAGCCATAATGTTGACGTAATATAGTGTAAATGATAAAAGTGTATAATAGAATCATTTGTTAACTTGTGTACTCTAACGTTATGTTGTTACAAAGCTATTTTGTAATATACATTATAACACTTAGTGTTCGATACTTTATCGTATCTGAGATATCGCGATAGTATAACTGGATGTTTAACTATGAATCTATTATAAAATGTGTATATGATAATGCAAGACTTACGCGCTGAAATCCGAGTAATCCATAAAGTTAACGATATGTAGTGTACATGATACAAATATATAATAAAGTTAGTTGTTAAATGAGTACTTCAACTTATGTTGTTACAAAGCTGACTTATAATATACATTATAAGATTTAGTGTTCGATAGTTTATCGTATCCGAGATATCGAGATAATATAAGGTAATACAAGTATGAAATTGCTGTTACGTAAAGTTACATATGACTATTTAAGACTTACACTCTGAAATCCGAATAGTCGTTATAGCCATAGTGTCGACGTCGTATAGTGTAAACGATATAAAGTGTATAATGGAATCACTTGTAAAGTTGTGTATTTTAAGTTTATGTTACTGTAAGCTGATTTGTGATACACACTATAACATTTTAGTGTATGATACTTCATCATCATGGACATATCGAGTTATTACAACAAGAAACTTAGCTATGAAGATTTCTATCACATAAAAATCATACACATGATTAAACGAGACTTACAGACTGAAATCCGAGTAATCGTTACAGCAATAAAGTATATATATAATACAAAGTATAAAATAAAATTAGTTATTAAATTGTGTATTTTGAAGTTGTGTTAGAGCAAAGCAGATTTGTACTATACATTAAATAGTTTAATGCTCTATAGTTTATCTTATCCGAAATATCGAGATAGTACAATAATCGTTTATCTATAAGTTTGTTACGAAAACAAAATTACGCATGATTATAAGAGACTTACAGCCTGAATTCCGAGTAATCGTTACCGCCATAATGTTGGCGTCATATAAAGAAATGATGTAAAGTGCATAATAGAATCACTTGTTAAGATACGTATTTTAACGTTATGCTGTTTAAAAGCTGACTCGTAATACGTATTATAATACGTTAGTATTCGATAGCTCATCGTGTTTGAGATATCGAAGTAGTACAACAAGTTTGACTATGAGACGATCATAAATATTACATATGGTTATATAAGATTTATGCTCTGAAATTCGAGTAATCGTTACAGCTAGAATGTTAACGTTATACAACGTACATAACACAAATGTATAATATTACTAGTTATTAAAACGAGTATTCTATAGTTATGCTGTTGTAACGCTATTTTGTGATATATGTTAAATATTTTAGTGTTTGATACTTCGTAATATACAAGATATCGAGCTAGTATAAAGAAATCGAACTATAATATTATCAAAAAAGTAAAACTACATATGATTATTTAAGATTCAGACTCTGAAATCTAAGTAACTACTAGAGCCATAATATTAACATCATATAATGTAAATGATACAAAATATATAATAAAATCAGTTGTGCGTTCTGTATTTGAAGTTATTTAATACGTGTATAACTCGAATAAAACAGAGACTATGATCTTCAAGTTATACGTATATTAAGTAAGCTACAAAAAACTACTAAAAACATCAACTTTCTAGTTTTACACCTATAAGATACTCGTAATACTATATATAAAATATAGTCATGTACAATTGCTTTTATGTAATGTACTAGTTAGATCCTTAACTCTTGAGTAGAGTAGAGTATTGTAGAGTCGACTATTAGCTATGAACATTTATGTACACATTGCGTATAGTACAAGTCAAGCTAGTGTTATTACGTAATAGTCGTGTTTATAGTAATAACGTCTCTTAATAGATTTATTATCAGCGCGATATTTATAATACAAATTTAAATATCTAAGCAAAAGTAAGCGTTTAAAATAGATATATAAGCAATTTGTCTTCTACATTAAAACCAGATAAAGTCGATAGTATTCTCTAAGATTTCAGCGTATTAGACGATAGTGATGACTTTGCTTATACTTATCATATGAACAGATAACAAACTATGAAGTAAATAAGCCTCTACAATAAACTTATCGTAGTTTCTCATCTCAGTTATTTTATCTACATTTGATTCGACTATTCGCTAGCTAGTTAATTATACTCTAATCCGTTTAACTTTGGCTAAAAGTTTGTCTTGATAATAAAGGTATTTACTTCTAGCGTATTATACTTTACTAAGTTACTTTACTAAGTGCTAGTAGGTAGTGAATGATGATAAAATACTCGTAGCTTATCTCGCTGTAGTATTCGTACTAAGTCATACGTTAAGGTCGAGGCTGATAGCTCTCATCTGTCGTCAGTAGTTTCATGTACTGTATTACTCGTAAGTTACGATTTACAAGACTATTTAAATTACATAAAATCTCGATATTAAGCGTAGTAGCAGTAACACTAATCTATTCACCCAGTTTTGAGACTAATATAAGGGCGACAGATGCGCAGTTGTGAAATATTCGTAATTGTATTTACAAGAAATATCACGTTTTATGTAGAAATCAGTTTCATGTCTTACCGATTTCTCGAAGGCCTTTTTCTAGTTATCCGATAGAATACGTCATGGAGTTTAATGAAAATTATAAAAAGTTATAAGTTAGCTTGTAATCTAAAACTTACAGTAGTCATTAAGAAGTACAAATAGTATAATGAAATACTAAAATACTACTACTGTCTATGTAAAATGCATTATACGATTGGTTTACTCTATCTATAAAATTATTATGTAACTTAGAAGAATTCGTAGGCATAAACAATCAGTATACTTACGGTCTTGAATAGTATTGATTTGTGGATGTATTGTTGTATTAATAGAGAAATATCAGAAAAATATAAAATAAAATTAGTTATTAAACTGTGCATTTTCAAGTTATCTTATAGCAAAGCTGATTTGTAATATACATCATAATAGTTTAATATTGTATAGTTTATCTTATCCGAAAGATCGAAATAATACAGTAATAATTTATCTATAACTTTGTTATGAAAACGAAATTACACATGTTTATAAGAGAATTACAGTTTGAAATCTGAGTAATTGTTACAGCTATAATATTGACGTTATACAGAGTAAATAATACAAATATATAATAGAATCACTTGTTAACGTGCGTATTTTAACGTTACGTTGTTGTAACGCTGATTTATGATACATATTTATAATATTTAGTATTCGATACTTTATCATATTTGAGATAGCGAGTTAGTATAAAAAACATTATACATGACTATACGAGACTTACCGACTAAAGTCCGAGTAATCGTTAGAGCCAAAAAGTTGACGTTATACAGTTTACATGACACAAATATATAACAAAATCAGCTAAATAGTTTATCGTGTTCGAGATTTGGAGATAGTGTAAAGAAATGCAAGTACGAAATTACTGTAAAGCTAATATACATATGACTATGCGAAACTTACGCGCTAAAATCCGAGTAAACATTATAGCCATAAAGTTGACATCATATAGTGTAAATGATAAAAGTGTATAATAGAATCATTTGTTAATTTGTACTTTACAAACTTGAACGTTATGTTGTTACAAAGCTGATTTACGATAGACATTATAATATTTTAGTGTTCGATAGTTTATCGCATCCGAGATATCGCGATAGTACAACAACAAGTTTAACTATGGAGCTATCGTAAAAAATCACATGAGATTATGGGAGACTTACGCGCTAATATCCGAGTAATCGTTATAGCCATAATGTGGACGTTATACAGTGTACATGATACAAATATATAATAAAGTTAGTTGTTAAATTAAGTATTTCAACTTATGCTGTTACAAAGCTGACTAATAATATACGTTATAATATTTATTGTTCGATAGTTTATCGTATCCGAGATATCGAGATAGTATAAGGTAATACAAGTATGAAATTACTGTTACGTAAAGTTACATATGACTATTTAAGATTTACACCCTGAAATCCGAATAGTCGTTATAGCCATAATGTCGACGTCGTATAGTGTAAACGATATAAAGTGTATAATGGAATCACTTGTAAAGTTGTGTATTTTAAGTTTATGTTACTGTAAGCTGATTTGTGATACACACTATAACATTTTAGTGTATGATACTTCATCATCATGGACATATCGAGTTATTACAACAAGAAACTTAGCTATGAAGATTTCTATCACATAAAAATCATACACATGATTAAACGAGACTTACAGACTGAAATCCGAGTAATCGTTACAGCCATAATGTTGGCGTCATATAGAGTAAATGATACAAAGTATATAATAGAACCACTTGTTAAGGTGCGTATTTTAATGTTATGATGTTAAAAGCTGACTCGTAATACGTATTATAATATTTTAGTATTCGATAGCTCATCGTATTTGAGATATCGAAGTAGTACAGCAAGTTTAACTATGAGGCGATCATAAAAGTTACATATGGTTATATAAGATTTATGCTCTGAAATTCGAGTAATCGTTACAGCTAGAATGTTAACGTTATACAACGTACATAACACAAATATATAGTAAAACTAGTTATTAAAACGAGTATTCCGTAGTTATGCTGTTGCAACGTTATTTTGTGATATATGTTAAATATTTTAGTGTTTGACACTTCATAATATACAAGATATCGAGCTAGTATAAAGAAATCGAACTATAATATTATCATAAAAGTTAAACTTGCACATGATTATTTAAGATTCAGACTCTAAAATTTAAGCAACTACTAGAGCCATAATATTAACATCATATAATGTAAATGATACAAAATATATAATAAAATCAGTTGTGCGTTCTGTATTTGAAGTTATTTAATACGTGTATAACTCGAATAAAACAGAGGCTATGATGTTCAAGTTATACGTATATTGAGTAAGTTACAAAAAATTACTAAACAATACTAACTGTCTAGTTTTACACCTAAAAGATACTTGTAATACTGTATATGAAATATAGTGATGTACAATTGTTTTTATGTAATGTACTAGTTAGATCCTTAACTCTTGAGTAGAGTAGAGTATTGTAGAGTTGACTATTAGCTACGAACATTTATGTACACATTGCGTATAGTACAAGTCAAGCTAGTGTTATTACATAATAGTCGTGTTT
>NW_002060957.1:0-23195 GCF_000150275.1 Trichoplax adhaerens | reverse complement strand
TAAATGATAAAAGTGTATAATAGAATCATTTGTTAATTTGTACTTTACAAACTTGAACGTTATGTTGTTACAAAGCTGATTTACGATAGACATTATAATATTTTAGTGTTCGATAGTTTATCGCATCCGAGATATCGCGATAGTACAACAACAAGTTTAACTATGGAGCTATCGTAAAAAATCACATGAGATTATGGGAGACTTACGCGCTAATATCCGAGTAATCGTTATAGCCATAATGTGGACGTTATACAGTGTACATGATACAAATATATAATAAAGTTAGTTGTTAAATTAAGTATTTCAACTTATGCTGTTACAAAGCTGACTAATAATATACGTTATAATATTTATTGTTCGATAGTTTATCGTATCCGAGATATCGAGATAGTATAAGGTAATACAAGTATGAAATTACTGTTACGTAAAGTTACATATGACTATTTAAGATTTACACCCTGAAATCCGAATAGTCGTTATAGCCATAATGTCGACGTCGTATAGTGTAAACGATATAAAGTGTATAATGGAATCACTTGTAAAGTTGTGTATTTTAAGTTTATGTTACTGTAAGCTGATTTGTGATACACACTATAACATTTTAGTGTATGATACTTCATCATCATGGACATATCGAGTTATTACAACAAGAAACTTAGCTATGAAGATTTCTATCACATAAAAATCATACACATGATTAAACGAGACTTACAGACTGAAATCCGAGTAATCGTTACAGCCATAAAGTATATATATAATACAAAGTATAAAATAAAATTAGTTATTAAATTGTGTATTTTGAAGTTGTGTTAGAGAAAAGCAGATTTGTACTATACATCATAATAGTTTAATGCTCTATAGTTTATCTTATCCGAAATATCGAGATAGTACAATAATAATTTATCTATAAGTTTGTTACGAAAACAAAATCACATATGATTATAAGAGACTTACAGCCTGAACTCCGAGTAATCGTTACAGCCATAATGTTGGCGTCATATAGAGTAAATGATACAAAGTATATAATAGAACCACTTGTTAAGGTGCGTATTTTAATGTTATGATGTTAAAAGCTGACTCGTAATACGTATTATAATATTTTAGTATTCGATAGCTCATCGTATTTGAGATATCGAAGTAGTACAGCAAGTTTAACTATGAGGCGATCATAAAAGTTACATATGGTTATATAAGATTTATGCTCTGAAATTCGAGTAATCGTTACAGCTAGAATGTTAACGTTATACAACGTACATAACACAAATATATAGTAAAACTAGTTATTAAAACGAGTATTCCGTAGTTATGCTGTTGCAACGTTATTTTGTGATATATGTTAAATATTTTAGTGTTTGACACTTCATAATATACAAGATATCGAGCTAGTATAAAGAAATCGAACTATAATATTATCATAAAAGTTAAACTGCACAAGATAGACTCTAAAATTTAAGCAACTACTAGAGCCATAATATTAACATCATATAATGTAAATGATACAAAATATATAATAAAATCAGTTGTGCGTTCTGTATTTGAAGTTATTTAATACGTGTATAACTCGAATAAAACAGAGGCTATGATGTTCAAGTTATACGTATATTGAGTAAGTTACAAAAAATTACTAAACAATACTAACTGTCTAGTTTTACACCTAAAAGATACTTGTAATACTGTATATGAAATATAGTGATGTACAATTGTTTTTATGTAATGTACTAGTTAGATCCTTAACTCTTGAGTAGAGTAGAGTATTGTAGAGTTGACTATTAGCTACGAACATTTATGTACACATTGCGTATAGTACAAGTCAAGCTAGTGTTATTACATAATAGTCGTGTTTATAATAATAACATCTCTTAATAGATTTATTATCAGCGGGATATTTATAATACAAAGTTAAATATCTAAGCAAAAGTAAGTGTTTAAAATAGACATATAAGCAATTTGTCTTTTACATTAAAACCAGATTAAGTCGATAGCATTCTCTAAGATTTCAGCGTATTAGACGATAGCGATGACTTTGCTTATACTTATCATATGAACAGATAACAAGCTATGAAGTAAATAAGCCTCTACAATAAACTTATCGTAGTTTCTCATCTCAGTTATTTTATCTACATTTGATTCGACTACTCGTTAGCTAATTAATTATACTCTAATCCGTTTAACTTTGGCTAAAAGTTTGTCTTGATATTAAAGGTATTTACTTCTAGTGTATTATACTTTACTAAGTTACTTTACTAAGTGCTAGTAGGTAGCGAATGATGATAAAATACTCTTAGAGATAGAGAAGAGGTCTTCTTTATCTTCGTAGCTCATCTCGCTGTAGTATTCGTACTAAGTCATACGTTAAGGTCGAGGCTGACAGCTCTCATCTGTCTTCAGTAGTTTCATGTACTGTGTTACTCGTAAATTACGATTTACAAGACTATTTAAATCACATAAAATCTCGAAATTAAGCGTAGTAGCTGTAACACTAATCTATTCACCCACTTTTGAGACTATTATAAGGGCGACAGATGCGCAGTTGTGAAATATTCGTAATTGTATTTACAAGAAATATCACGTTTTATGTGGAAATCAGTTTCATTTCTTACCGATTTATCGGAGCTTTTTTTCTAGTTATTCGATAGAATACGTCATGGAGTTCAATGAAAATTGTAAAAAGTTATAAATTATCTTGTAATCTAAAACTTACAGTACTTATTAAGAAGTACAAGTAGTATAATGAAATACTAAAATACTACTGTTCATGTAAAATACATTATACGATTAGTTTACTCTATCTATAAAATTATTATGTTACTTAGAAGAATTCGTAGGTATAAACAATCAGTATACTTACGCCCTTGAATAGCATTGATTTGTGGATGTATTGTTGTATAAATAGAGAAATATCAGAAAAATATAAAATAAAATTAGTTATTAAACTATGCATTTTCAAGTTATCTCATAGCAAAGCTAGTTTGTAATATACATCATAATAGTTTAATGTTCTATAGTTTATCTTATCCGAAAGATCTAAATAGTATAGCAATAATCTATCTATAATTCTGTTACGAAAACGAAATCACACATGATTATAAGCGAATTACAGCCTGAAATCCGAGTAATTGTTACAGCCGTAATATTGACGTTATACAGCGTAAATAATACAAATATAGAATAGAATCACTTGTTAACGTGCGTATTTTAAGTTACGCTGTTGCAATGCTGATTTATGATACATATTTATAATATTTAGCATTCGATACTTTATTATCTTTGAGATAGCGAGTTAGTATAAAAAACATTATACATGACTATACGAGACTTACAACTAAAGTCCGAGTAATCGTTAGAGCCAGAACGTTGACGTTATACAGTTTACATGACACAAATATATAACAAAATCAGCTAAATAGTTTATCGTATTCGAGATTTGGAGATAGTGTAAAGAAATGCAAGTACGAAATTACTGTAAAGCTAATATACATATGACTATGCGAGACTTACGCGCTAAAATCCGAGTAAACGTTATAGCCATAAAGTTGACGTCATATAGTATCAATGATAAAAAGTGTGTAATAAAATCATTTGTTAATTTGTATACTGTAACGTTATGTTGTTACAAAGCTGTTTTGTAATACACATAATGATATTTTAGTGTTCGATAGTTTAGCGTGTCTGAGATATCGCGATAGTACAACAAGAAGCTTAACTATGGAGCTATCATAAAAAATGACATATGATTATGGGAGACTTACGCGCTAAAATCCGAGTAAACGTTATAGCCATAATATTGACGTCATATAGTGTCAATGATATAAAATGTGTAATAGAATCATTTGTTAATTTGTGTACTCTAACGTTATGTTGTTACAAAGCTGTTTTGTAATACACATTATGATATTTTAGTGTTCGATAGTTTATCGTATCCGAGATATCGCGATAGTACAACAAGAAGTTTAAGTGTGGAGCTATCCAAAAAAGTGCATATGATTATGCAAGACTTACGCGCTAAAATCCGAGAAGTCGTTATAGCCATAATGTTGACGTCATATAGTGTAAATGATATAAAATGTGTAATAGAATCATTTGTTAACTTGTGTCCTCTAAGGTTATGCTGTTACAAAGCTGATTTGTAATATACATTATAATATTTAGTGTTCGATACTTTATCGTATCCGAGATATCGCGATAGTAGAACCAGACGTTTAACTATGAAGCTATCGTAAAAAGTACATATGATAATTCAAGACTTACGCCCTAAAATCCGAGTAATCCATAAAGTTGACGATATACAGTGTACATGATACAAATATATAATAAAGTTAGTTGTTAAATTGAGTATTGCAACTTATGTTGTTACAAAGCTGACTTATAATATACATTATAATAATATTTAGTGTTCAATACTTTATCGTATCCGAGATATCGAGATAGTATAAGGTAATACAAGTATGAAATTACTGTTACGTAAAGTTATATATGACTATTTAAGACTTACGGTCTGAAATCCGAATAGTCGCTATAGCCATAATGTCGACGTCGTATAGTGTAAACGATACAAAGTGTATAATAGAATCACTTGTTAAATTGTGTATTTTAAGTTTATGTTACTGTAAGCTGATTTGTGATACACACTATAACATTTTAGTGTATGATACTTCATCATCATGGACATATCGAGTTGTACAGCAAGAAACTTAGCTATGAAGATTTCTATCATAAAACAATCATACACATGATTATACGAGACTTACATACTGGAATCCGAGTAATCGTTACAGCCATAAAGTATATATATAATACAAAGTATAAAATAAAATTAGTTATTAAATTGTGTATTTTGAAGTTGTTATAGCTAAGCAGATTTGTAATATGCATCATAATAGTTTAATGTTCTATAGTTTATCTTATCCGAAATATCGAGATAGTACAATAATAATTTATCTATAAGTTTGTTACGAAAAAAAATCACACATGATTATAAAAGACTTACAGTCTGAATTCCGAGTAATCGTTACAGCCATAATGTTGGCGTCATATAGAGTAAATGATACAAAGTATATAATAGAACCACTTGTTAAGATGCGTATTTTAACGTTATGCTGTTAAAAGCTGACTCGTAATACGTATTATAATACTTTAGTATTCGATAGCTCATCGTATTTGAGATATCGAAGTAGTACAACAAGTTTGACTATGAGACGATCATAAAAGTTACATATGGTTATACAAGATTTATGCTCTGAAATTCGAGTAATCGTTACAGCTAGAATGTTAACGTTATACAACGTACATGACACAAATGTATAATAAAACTAGTTATTAAAACGAGTATTCCGTAGTTATGATGTTGCAACGTTAATTTGTGATATATGTTAAATATTTTAGTGTCTGATACTTCGTAATATACAAGATATCGAAATAGTATAAAGAAATCGAACTGTAGTATTATCATAAAAGTAAAACTACATATGATTATTTAAGATTCAGACTCTGAAATCTAAGCAACTACTAGAGCCATAATATTAACATCATATAATGTAAATGGTACAAAATATATAGTAAAATCAGTTGTGCGTTCTGTATTTAAAGTTATTTAATACGTGTATAACTCGAATAAAACAGAGGCTATGATGCTCAAGCTATACGTATATTGAGTAAGTTACAAAAAATTACTAAATAACATCAACTTTCTAGTTTTACACCTATAAGGTACTTGTAATACTGTATATAAAATATAGTCTAGTTATAGTTCTAGTTATTCCATCGTTATGCTGTTGCAACGTTAATTTGTGATATATGTTAAATATTTTAGTCTTTGATACTTCGTAATATACGAGATATCGAGTTAGTATAAAGAAATCGAACTATAATACTATCATAAAAGTAAAACTGTACATGATTATTTAAGATTCAGACTCTGAAATTTAAGCAACTACTAGAGCCATAATATTAACATCATATAATGTAAATGATACAAAATATATAATAAAATCAGTTGTGAGTTCTGTATTTAAAGTTATTTAATAATACGTGTATAACTCGAATAAAACAGAGGCTATGATGTTCAAGTTATACGTATATTGAGCAAGTTACAAAACATTACTAAACAACACTAACTTTCTAGTTTTACACCTATAAGATACTTGTAATACTGTATATAAAATATAGTCATGTACAATTGTTTTTATGTAATGTACTAGTTAGATCCTTAACTCTTGAGTAAAGTACAGTATTGTAAAGTTGACTATAAGCTATGAACGTTTATGTACTTAAAATCTCGATACTAAGCGTAGTAGCAGTAACACTAATCTATTCACCCACTTTTGAGACTAATATAAGGGCGACAAATGCGCAGTTGTGAAATATTCGTAATTGTATTTACAAGAAATATCATGCTTTATGTAGAAATCAGTTTCATCTATTACCGATTTATCGGAGTACTTTCCGCATTTATTCGATAGAATACGTCATGGAGTTTAATCAAAATTATAAAAAGTTATAAACTATCTAGTAGTCTAAAACTTACATTAGTTATTAACAAGTACAAGAAGTATAATGAAATACTAAAATACTACTACTGTCTTTGTAAAATACATTATACGATTGATTTACTCTATCTATAGAATTATTTTGTTACTTAGAAGAATTCGTAGGTATTAACAATCAGTATATTTACGCAATCTTTTAATTTTTCTATTAAGCTAATTTGGGATCGCACTATATACACATGCGTAGGTAATCAAATATAAGTAGGCTAAGATAATAATTTGCTTTTAGATTTAGTAGCACAATGGTACTAAGTAATGAAAAATTACTATCCAATTTTATCAAAGTACGCGTATATCATATTACGAAATCACCAACTTATTATATGCATCAAATTGGTTTATCACTCTTGAGATGCGATTAATATACCATACGTTAAACTAGCATACTATAGTCTTTTTAATATTCAAATTAAAAATACTGGATGCTACCGCATTTTGATATAAATATGAACTTGCATTAATTTAAATTAATACAGCAAATTTATTCGGTTATTTTCTACCGATGTATTATTAATATATCCAATTGATTATTACTGTTTGTATACAATTAAGTGCATCTAATTTTCAGCTTTAAAGAGCATATCCACAATTAAAATAAAACTTATTACTAGCTTATTTATGGTAGTACGAACTGATAAGCGTAATACTTTCTATAAGAGCTTCCATGTGTATTGGATTAAGAGAAGAATTATATTACTTCTACAACACGATAGGCCTTTGCCGTTTATAATGGCTAATATAAGATTGGTATTGATTAATTTCGCATCACATTAATGATGAAAGTACTGATACTGAAATGTCTGTACTTGTTTACCAAAATGCAGATACAGCTTTTAATGATCTTATCATGAGAAATTTTAGCGTCTTCCATACATTTACGATATAGAATAGTAGAACGTTATCAAATAAGATCTAAGAGTTGATGATGTAGTGTTGATTTTTAAATGCAAAGGTATACTAGAATATTTTTGACGTAACTGAAAGCTTAGTAGAGAAAGTATCATTTTAAAAATACATTATTTACAGCAGTCAAGGTTAAATTTTGCTTCATATTTTATTACGTTTTTACACGTCATCGACGCGTTTAACGATCAAGCTACCACCCATTTATAGGATTACCTACAGTATATCATTACGCACTGTTCGAAAAGTATTTGTTGACCTCACAATTTCTATAGCATGTCTGGAGATTACAACAGGTGAGTTGTTAAACGATAAAGCTACTATGATCAATACTGCTCTATATCTTAACAATCCTCAAAGGTTGTTGAATTATGCTAATACGAAATTACTTTGATCCCCAAAGGTTATTGAATTGTTATGCTAATACGAAATTACTTTAATTCCCAAATGCTATTGAATTGTTATGCTAATACGAAATCATATTGAACCCCAAAAGTCATTAAATTACGATGTTACTACGAAATCACGGCAATCCCTAAAGTTAATTGAATTATGATGTTAATACGAAATCATTTTTAATCCCCAACAGCTATTAAATTATGATACTAATACAAAATCACCATATTCGACCGAAGAGAGTTATTAGTTTCGTCTGTAATTAATTATTGCTCTACTATTCTAAAACCTTGTAATAGAAATATTTTCGAAAAAATTAAATTTGACGAAGACAGTTATTTGTGAGCTTCTTTTATTACAATGATTATCAGCTCGGTTATTTTTTAACGATTACTTAGCTTTGTAAAGTTAGCATTAATTAGATGACGTTGTAAATAAGTCCATTACTTTGGAAAATTATTTGACTGAGTAAATGTGACCTAATAGTTACGTTACTGAAGGTCATAATTATTCAATACTGCTAATTACATTTTATCTCCGCATGGTACTTTTACGTCTGGCTGTGATATAAAGAGTAGAAATTGAATAGAGTCAATTCAATCAGCAGAACAAGTAGAAGTGAAAACATAATACATTAATATACCGAAGCCAATAAGACCGTTGTAAACATTGTATTCTAACTTTAACTACTTGTGCCACAATTATCATAAAATTGGGATAAATATCACTTAAGATTCATTTATTAATATTTTCTTAATGCCGATATAGACTCATTGATTCTGTTGTAAAAGACTGTGGACAATTCTATGTAGATTTAAATACGAAATGGCCCAAATTCGAGTAAGGAAAATAATTCTTATCCAATTTCACTAAATTGAATTGTCATTTAAAGTCATGTTAACTATTAATATTAACGATTCTAGTTTATTGTATTTACGATTCTGAGCAAAGAATTGATCCTTTCTTTCGTATTTTATTTTACATAACAAATGTATTCTCAGAACCATCTTATCTTTATATTATTGTTATTCCTGTAATTTTAATAAGCTATTAAGTAATTAATCATTACGCTCTAATAATACCATTAATTTCATATCTGATTCCAACGACTGTCAGTAATAGTTATTAAGTTTATAAGCTTTCCACATTGAATCTTTAGCTTTGCAAAGAGGAATTATCTAAGGTGCTCCTTGACTGCTGTTTCTGATAAAATTTGTGATATGATATTGATATTACCAAAACAGCAGGCTGGAAATGTAGAGTACTCTTGCGAATTGACGTAGTTATTAACAACGCCGAGTTAACTCCTATGTCGCAGGAATAGTTATGGTAATCTATTTTCGTAAAAATAAAATCGTAATGATTTTCAATACGATATATGATAAACCAGATGACAAATTACTGTAAGTACCCAACTCTAGATGGAAGAGCTATAACCCCTAAATGACTTACAATATAATCTCAAATTAATTTTCATCTACTTTTTATCTACAAACGTCTTTTGGCTAGTAGAACGAGCTCTCCTGCTATAATCATTATTGATAGCGAACTAAAAATAAAGTGTTCTATGTTTTCCACTCCTTTTCTGATGAAATTCGCCTATCGTATTTTATACTATTGCTATATTTAAGATGTGATCACTTCTCTGTATTGGATAGATTGATCATATATTATGTTCTACTGTTATAGTATACAATAACATTGATTTGTTAGTGTCATACTAGTGTATTTTTTTACAATAATTGTTGTTATTTGTGAGACCATCCACAATATAGATTATAAGCTCTATTATGAAATAATCGTACTAAGTTATTAACTTTGTCTCTCATAGTAATCTGTAGGTACCTTAATCTGTTTGCGCTAAACTTGTCTACTTGTCAACAGAGTAAGAGAATGCGATTTAAATGAGCGCATCTCTTACCTTACCAGGAATTTTTTTCCTGCTGTTCCCTCTGAATATTGTCTATGTTCTTTAGGTCTAAATAAACGTAGTCATTCAATTTCTTCTCAACCCTGTTCTCTGAGATTTAACCTTGTTACAAATACCGACGTTGTGTGACATTGCCCTATTCGATAATGTTTTCTCTAACCGACCCAAGACCGTATTATGCACCATGATGCAGTGGCATTCTTTCCTAGACGACTTAGGTAGACCTTGGATCGTAAAACCTAATAATTATTGCAAAATTTAGTGATAATGCTAACATTAGGTGTTTAGTTAGCTAGTATTCGGTCAGTTCAGAATACATACAGTCAAAATGTTATATTTACATAATTCTCTATCATGCCATACGACGTAATATACTTTCGTTAATTTTGCTAAACTTCCAAATTATTATTTAATATCATTCAAAGGTGTAGTTTAAAGTGAGATACTCTACTTATTTCACTTTGTACTGAAGAGTAGCATTTAGTAAGCATTGAAAACTTTAAAGAATTAATGATAGTGTAAATATTTCATAATATCAAACTTTTTAACTCTAACTTAACTCTAACTTTTAACTTTGTGCATTCGGAATTAGCCTAGTTAATTATACTACTCAATTTAACTTTTTTAGAAGTAGTAAGTAGACCGGTGTCGTACTTACATTAAAGAAGAAAAATATTTTAAGATAACTTTAAAAAGTTTTGAAAGGGCATTACACTGTAAGAGCTGCGTCCCTAGCTACAGTATATATGTAATTAGTAGCCAAGAAATATTGGCAATTAAACCAATGTAGAAGTTTATAAACATGAAGACTATGTCTTACATAATTACACACTCGTCTTCATGTTCTGGTGATCACAAACAAAAAGTCTTGTAATCGTATCGATTAAAGTTCGCTATTTAGTTCTGTATCTCAATAAGCCTATTTGGATCAAACCGAACTGTAAATTGGGCTCATACTCGTATGCAATAAGTACGATAACTACATTATTATTTACCAGCTTGAATTAAATGCAATTTATTAACCTATATCTGCTCTATTGTCTCAAATGTAATGATAATAATAATGATTGGAACAGTTAACATCAACTTCATTCCTCTGTGCGCATAAAATCCGTGATTAGGTAAGGGTATAGCCAAACAGCCAATATTGATAGGGCAGCTTTTTCACAATGATAAACAAGAGAAGTACTTTCAAGATGCCATATGATGCCATCTATCCTAAAATTTATGGTAGTAAGGATAATTAATTATTAAATCTTACCCTACGAATATGTTATAAACTTGAAGCATACGAGATGAAAGTGCTTTTAACATGCTGTATGATACCATATACCAGTATCCTGAAATTTGTGATAGTAACAGTAATTATTATATTTTACCATACAAATACGTTTTAAAGTTGACACATACGAGAGTGCCGACTCTAAAAGTTGGCGACAAGAAAATAAATTAGAAGGAAGAGAAATCCGGGTGAGGATGGCAAACTTACTATTGTTCAGATTATGTTTTCAGTTTATTAGTATTCTGTTGTAGCATCTCACAGAGTGGCAATTTCTCTTAAGAGCTTGATGTAAAAATACGCCGATTATTCGTTTCTTGTCACTGAAGCAGCGTTAAAATACCGTCGTCTGTCTAAAAGTAGATGACAACTTATTCTTTTATCCAAACATATAGCAATTTGTTAATTATAATGTGCCGTATCGCGAACTTTGAAATTTGAAATGGCTGATGTTGAAAAATAAAGAAAAATTATTATTCTAATATTTACTGTTTTTATTCTTGAGGTACTGCTATCATATTGAGATACAAATACGAATAGAATCAAAAATTTCAAATTTATTTAATTGATATATAATAGCTTGAACCGCAAGGCTAAATTAGGTTCTGACTTGTGACTGAGATTTTAGCAATAAGATAATGGATTATATAATTATCAACTGTCCGGCTTACACCTAATAGTTTAATAATGTAGTTACAGTATAGTAGACGAATTTAAAAAATAGTAGCAAATAATTCTGTAGCAGTAAAATCTGTTATTAGGATTTTACTTCATACGTAGGACTGATATATTTATATTATCTTCTGTAGCGATTTATAAGACGCACGACTTTTTATAGCGATAAGACTGCACAGTCACATTATGAAATAGTAATCACAGTACTTGCAGGAAGAAAGCTTTAATCTTCTATAGAGCAAAAATCTCAATCATGGAAGTGATAACTGTGATTGGCATAGCCATTGGATCTGATATTGGGGTCAACGTAGTAATTATATAGTCTCGGCTTTTCTTTCAATAGACCATTCAATATCATCAATAACTTTCAAAGCTGCATCTGGTATTCTTGTCCCTAAAAAAATATAAGCAGATTCCATTTAAGTAAGACTACCAACGAATTACAATGATATTCCTAACATGATTTAAACGAAAATTTATTGACAACTTATTTTCGTCTATACCTGGTCCAAACACGCTCTTGGCTCCACTCTCGTATAACTTATCGTAATCTTTAGGAGGTACTACACCATCCACAATAACAGTAATATCTGGCCTGCCGGCATCTGCAAGAGCTTTAACTATCTCAGGGACTAATCAGACACAACAACAACCTTTACCAACGCAATCTCAGGTACAATCGCAGCAACAACAACCGCCGCCTCCACTACTACAACAACCACCACCAACACAGCAAGCTTCACCAAATCCTCCCTATCAACAGCCCAGTGGCTATGCTAGTAATGTACTATCGCCTCAACCTATTCAACAACAACCTCCCAAATTTTATGTACCAATAGCCACACCTGTTCCTGCTCTGCCTCCTCCACCTCCTGCGCATCAACGATTAACACAGCATCGTTTACTTCACTGGCAACAGCATCCCAACAAATTCCTACAGATGCTGTTATTCCAGCCAATTACTCTATAGCACCAGGTGCAGCCATACCAGCTGCTGGATAAATGATGAAAGCTCACCCTAACCGCCATAGCCATCTATCAACGACATCCAATTTAGGACAACCAGCACCGCCACCTTTACCTCCTCAAGCAACGGTCATCAGACTTCATCAACCGCCACGCTAAATACTTCTAAGTGGTAAACCTGCACCTTTAGCGCAAGTTGCACACTATCCTCATGGCATGATGACACAAAATATGGACTCTTATCGATTAATAGAACGGAAACAAATGTTAAGTAACAATTTATATTTAATGGTTACAGAAATATGTGGCAATGAGCGAGCCAGTATTGTAGCTGGTATGCTATTACAGCACGACCATGCTGAAATTGTTAAAATGTTAGAAAATGAAAAGAAATTAGCTCAAAGAGTTCATGAATTATGTAATATTTTGGATGCTAATGCGAAAAAGCGTATGCGCTAGCTCCAACGAACGTCAGCGGTAGGTAATACGACGTAAATGGTTCTAGTAATTTTTGCTACTGAATTATTGTATATATAATGACGACGATTTAATTTCCTACCAGATGGACATCTTAATATCAAAGGAGTTAGTTACGATTGAAATTATTGAAATACAATACGATGAGCTCAAATAAAAGGCTTGGATAAAGAGTAATTTAAAAGTGATATTTTTTGTAAGAAACAGATGAGAAAATTTCGTCAAAGCTAAAAAGTTTAATCCTGCAGTATTCGACGCAAAAGAATGGCATTGCGCAGTATCGTCCTAGCAAATCTAATATTAAAATACTCCTGATGTTATTATCAATAGTGATGTCTTAATAGAGGAGGTATATTTTATTCATTTCACGTTTCTCTTGGTGCTAATCAGAACGGAAGGTAATCGAATGAATACCTTTGCGAACTGATGATTAAAACTACGCTGACTCATGCCACTACAGCATTATAGCAACATCCGTTTTTTGACGATACCATCACTTTTATCACGTTGTCAATGATAACTGATACGTTGTATAATTTCTATCAACCTTGTGGACCTTTGTACTAATCGCTAGCGATTGGCTAATAGATCAAAATATACAAGAAACGATTTGCTAGAGTTGCTACGATCAAGTGACGATGAGTACGAAATGGAGCGTTATAGGAGCTCAAAACATCTGGCAATTAAGCCTACACCAAATTTTCCGTTGACGGAAATCGTTTGTGATGATGTTACCGTCACATCTGTAGAGATATCAAGTTACGGCTAGGTTGAAACTGTCAATGGTGGAAAGAATATGGTATCAAATTTGGTCACAAAGTGATCTCTACAGTTATGGTGTGTAGTTCCTAATGATATTGATATCTACATGTTTATGCTAAATCGTTAAATGCAGTCAAGCCAGAAGGCGTATTGCATGCCATCCATTAAAACAAGTAAAATTTTGATCGCATGGCATATTTTTAAGTTACTCTATAATAGAAGATGAGGAATTAGATGGTAGTGATAACGTAACGAATGATTTAACCCTCTCTCCTATTGTACGGTACCATGATTGGTATGGCCAATTTCAATTAATGGTTAGCCACTAGTATTGCTGCAATCTATTTATATTATTAACATAAAGTATTTATCACGACTTTCTGCAGGATATTGGCAATGCAGTGGTAGGAGCGACTTTTTATTTATAAATTGACCATTTTTAATATCCTAATTTTTAGTATCGTAGCGCTAAGATAAAGCAGTGTCTGTGTATAAAGTTTGTAGGTTGATTCTCAGCTACATGATACACTCGAATGTATCATGAATAGCTATTCACTGTTTTGAAACCTATTCCAGTCTACAAGTTTCCATTATTGCTACAAGATCTGACGTATCACAGTTTGAAATAGATTCGTTGTGTTAAAAAAAATTGGTTAATTTGTGAAAGATACGCTTTACTTGCTTGTTTTATACTTCTGCTTACCCATTAGCGGTATCACCTTCGTAATGAACGAGTACTACATTACTGTACAGGGTCTATCGATTAGTAGGTAGCCTGATAGCTACAATCGTACTTCTGTTGCTGCAATTTTGAAAGTATACTGCGTTAATTAGATATGCAAAAATTTTCATAAACTTTTATCACATCAGCTGTCCTTTATACAAGAGTTTGAAATCAATGCGATTATTTTTGCATTAACAGAAGTACTACTATCGAACCCCTTCCTGAATTTGTCATACAAATTGATTAATGTAAATCAAGTATTTATCATATTATACGGTTGTTTTAGTGATTAATCCTTTGTCATGGACTATCTTGTTATGTCTAAGTCATGATTTATTTAATATCGCTTTTTTCAAAGTAATGTTTCCTGCAAATTATGCAGGATCATAGTTAAAAAGTGTCCTTTCTGTAATACTACCTTGTATTCGTTAATATTATCTTATGCTAACAAGTTAGGCGCAGTACAACAGGTTACTGTATTCTTACATACTTAACACAGAGCTCAAAATGCACTGCTCTTGCTTCTTGTTAGATTTGTAATATTTGATTATTATGAGATCATTTTTACTAACGCAAATTTGGTGTTATTTCTAAACAAATACCAATATACTGTTAATATTTACTTCTTATTTTCAAGCTTTATCCGCAAAATACTCATATTTTAACGCTAAGTGGCAAATGTGTGTATTTTATAGAGCTGTAACAAGCCTTATGTCCAGGCTATCGAGATTTCATTACCACAAGCTATATTAGATATTTTCTTATTGACCAAATTAAAGCTCTTGAGTTGTTTATTAACCGCATCTTCATCATTTCCTACCGGCCCAATTTCTTGACTACCCCAAATGTAAACCTACAATATGTAGCAAAATTCAGGTAGAAATTAAACGATAAGAAATGTTAGTAGATGGATGAGGTATTCGAGATTTATTTTATTTCCGCATGCATTCTGATAGCTAATTAAAGCTTTTGTGTTTCTGTCATGACTATAACATAGTTGATTTACCTGTCCATTTTCATCTATAGCCAACGCATGGAACAAGCTAGCCACTACTTTTTGATTTTTCACCCTTTAAATCACCTTGAATTTGCCTAGGCTTTATAATTACTTTTTCATTTCCAAGTCCTAGCCTAAAGCGATCGCCAGAACCCCTGCTAAAAATAACATACTGTTCTGTCACGTTGAACTTATATTCTTTCTTTCTTGATAAAGTAGGCGAACGTTAACGTCTAAATAAAACAGGATTGACTGCAATTATGGTCAGATCTGGTTAATAGATAACGTACCACGCCCAAACCTTCCCAGTCGCACTCACTGCAAAAGATGTTGCATAGCCGCAAGCAACATTTGTTATACCTTTAAAGAAGAGGGCTTCAATTTTTGTAGGCATACAGTATGATGGCATTTTGACTCCATAGCCTAATTCGCCATTACCACCATGGCCCCACGACCAAACATCATCACCAGCTACCGCGATAGTATAACATTCTCCGCAAGCAACAGCCATGATATGCTTACCGTTTAACGACATTATCTTTTGCAAAGTGAAAACGAAGAAGAAATCAAATCAATAATTTAGACAAAGTAAGCTACAAGGAGTTAATGGCAAATAAAATACCAGGAAAATTTTCTTGTTATTTAAGCGATTAATATTTACCTTCGGTAGTAATTGCGCCAGGTTATTCCCATGAACACATGCTCCGTTTGAACCATCTCCCCAACTAAATATTTTACCATCCGATAGCACGGCTATACTATGCATTGCTCCACAGGCAATTTTCGTAACTTCCTTTGATTTTAACTCATCAATCAATGTAGGGTCCAGATATCCTCTAACAATAACCAAGAAAGCACGGAAAAGGATACATTAATAAAACAGAATTGGATAACTATTATCTTTAGCTTACTCGCCGAATTAGAATTAAACAACGTTATACACATATAATAAATTATCGAATATCGAAGCGACAAATTATAAGAAATGGTATCTTTTGCTTCTTACAGCGTATTTCCATGGCCGAGTTGACCGCGATCACCGCAACCCCACGAATAAACTATACCTTCGGCTGTTAGAGCCATTGCATGTCTGCCACCTGGATGAATAGCGACCGTGGTTACCATCACTGGTAAAAGTTGGGGAATCTGTCTAGGTATATTAACATCATCGCAGTTTCCTAAACCTAGACAACCCATATGCCCTTTACCACAAGCAAAAACGCCACCATTTCTCGAAACAACAAACAAGGAGTCATATCCACAAGCGATATCAGATGGATCCAGATTTTCTAGTAGCTTACTTTTATCAGGTTCGAGCGGATTCTGTCAATTAAAATCCCAAGTCATATATTAGCTACCGATTCAATCTTCTCTAATTGCCCTTACTACAATTATTCTTCAAATCCCAATATGGGATGTGCTTCTACGTATATTAAATTAAATACCCGTCAATAATCACATTTTCTAGTAGACAAAGTGAACTGCGAAAATCTCTTGGAGATCCAAATTATAGTGCTTGGAAATACGACTGTCATGTTATGAGAAATGGAAAAAGTAAAAGTACGATGACGTTCGTATAGGGTAACACAACTTGGAAAATCTTTAATATATGCATCACAGTAAATAACGAATGCCTACTACCGTAATTAGTTATTAATTAGACCCTGAATAGAATTCTAGACTACTGTCATAATGATTGCAAATACGTGCTTACAGGCATTTTATCATACTTGATAAGCCCTAAGTCTCTGATTCTAATCATACGTATATTGCCTTACCTTTTCATCTGCCGCCAAGAGTAAATTCCGTTTACTTCCCCACACATAAACTTTAGAGGGTTGTACCCTCATCTCTTTATATGGATCTTTAAAGCAATACAATAACTGTTAGCATAATAAACTAAAACGAGAATTTGTTTCTGTTTAATTCAGTTGAACCATAGACAAATTAGACGGATCACGTTCTACTGGGTTCACGAAATGCATAAAAATGTTATAGTGGCAGCAGCCAATTTGTCTTTTCCATCGTGCTTATAGCAATAACAACTGTGCTGCTAATAAAGCGCACAGAACTAAAGTATTAAATCATTAATGAACATCGCATCCTTTCTCGACTAGAGAAATAGTATCCAAAAATCATGAAAAATATCCAAGTATACGAGTAATGCACTGAATATCAACACAACAAGATACCGTAGCAAGGCGATAATTAATTAACATTATATTAGTAATGTAGTGCATTTCAAGTAGAAGTGAAGGTGATCTCAAACAAATTTAACTTCTAAACATTGTAGATTATATAAGAGTAATTAAAATATACTGTATATTATATGTATAAATGATTAGTGCATATTCTCAACAGCATATCCATTATAGATTATACTAAAGTATGATTAAAACATTGGGATATCACTTAGCTTAACATAAGTACAAGGTGTAGCAAGAACCCTCTTTTTGCGGAAAAAAGGGACTGATGTAATTGTTACAGTAGGAAAATAGTGAGATGTTTCGTATTACAAAACTTTGCTATTAAAATTACATAACAAATAACAGTGAAATCTAAATGATGCGTCTTCATAGATGTTTTTATATTTTATCTATTTGATCCATCTTTTGTATTTTATCTTACATATACAGTATGCATTCATTACCATTAATCCCGAATCACACTCTATGCATTACTACTGATTATCATTATAATACAATATCGATGACTACTTCTAAGCCGATAAATAAATAAGGATTGGTCGTCATTTTCACTTATACAACAAGGGTACTGAATATATGGGGATTGAATAACAGTTACAATTTAAGCGAATTTCAGCAGCAAAAGTAAATCTAGCTGAGTGCTGTATTAACTATGATAAATAATTTATCCTTCCAAATATTTTCAATGTCGCAAGTAAAGTCAGATCGAGTATACTACTTTGCACCATTTAAGAAAACAAAAATCATTCAAAGTTTAGACACAATTTACCCTATTGTAATAAAGGTTAATATTTAGTATTCTCCTTCATAGAATATTTCTTTATTTAGTAATGTATTGTAAGATGATTTAAGATTTTAGTGTAGGACTTGCAAGTAATATCCAAATTAGTGTAGATGATAGTGGAAGGATTGTGTCAGACAGTATAATGTTATACCTATTGCAAGACTCACTTAAACGGCTTTTTAATTTATAAAGTAAAATATATTAAATAAACTGGTGTTGTTCCCCTAATCTCTATCTTGGTTCAAAGTGTCACCAACCTTCGTGTATCTTAGCAAAATTAAGCTAAATTATTACACTACGATTCCCTTACAAAACTCTATAAAACCAAACAAGTTAACTATAAAATACATCAAACTTCACTTCTAACATAATTTCTATCATTAATGCACTATAAAAGTCTAAAAACTAACCTTTAAACATCAAGATTTAGTCATAAAAATAACAGTCTAACTACTTAACAATCAACACAACCTCTGCCAATTTCCATCTTATTTTCTATTTTCCTAACTAAACTTTCCTAATGTGACTTTCATGTCACGTCATAAAATTCCAAAGTTTCAAATTCATAACAAAAAGTTCAAATTTCAAAAATCAACTCTTACGATATTTTCCATGAACAAAAATCCAAAAATTAAAACAGGAAAATTATATCGGACATAAGTCCGACCGGTTCCGGAATCCGAATCCCGAAAAATCCGGATTTTACAAAGATCACAGTAATCGCTATATCGCTTATCAAAAAATTTTATATGACTATCACGACTACTTTCTGACATTAGTATCGCTGAGTATTGACAGTTGATGTTTTAGCGTCAGATTATACTGTAACTGTACGATTATAGACTACATTACAGTACTTTACCGTCATGTTATAATTCCCCTTTCTCTAAGGATAGGGTTTTGTTATTAAGTCAAGTTCCTTTACAATTTGAATAGACGATCAAACGCCCTTTCTTTAGATTAGGCAATTGCTCTAGGGCTACTTCTATAGTAATCTATACAATACCTTGTAAACTAATGAAGAAGAAAAGATGGCGACATGATGATTTGGCAGGGTAAAACTTAAAGACAGTATCACTTTCTAGGTATTTTCTCTAGTAAAATAATACTAGTTACATACTAAACGTTATAAAGGACTCTACTTTTAGTCCTTTACTACATTTCATAGTTAGCTTGTGGGTTTTATAGTGTTTTGTAAGGAAATCATAAGGTAAATTGAGTCTGCACTTTGAATGATTTTGTTTTCTTAAGTACTTTTCTAAAATTGATTTTAAGAGTGATTGGTTGGTAAATGTTTAGGTTTAAATACTACTGAGGGCTCTACAAAGCCTATAAACGATAGTGCAATCAGGAAATTTAGAGTAGAGAGTAAAAGAAGATTCTTCTGAAGGACTTTTAGAATTTTAAAGGCCTTCAGGGTTGTAAGTGAAAATGTTCTTCTTTTTATTAGGTTGTTTGGTTGTTGACGGTTTCAGTTCCGTCGCTTTTTATTTCTTCATTTGCAATACTTAGAATTAAGTATCTGAAAGGTTGTTTGATCTATCTCTCTCAGATTTGTAATAAATTGTTGTTCGGTTGTTTCCCCAAATTTTTACTTGGTTTCAAAGTTTCGTTAAGTCAACCAGAGTGCCACGAAAGCAGAATCAAAGTTTGTTAAAAGTTTTGTAGCTTGAGATAGATGATCTATCTAGCTTGATCTCTATATTTTACATTTCATTACACTATTGTATATAATAAGAAATCTTTTCATGTAGATAAGACAAATTATAGACCATGTCTATTTATATCAGATATTTTGTATGATAAATCTATAGTTATTAAAAACAGTGGTTTAGTATAAGAATATCAGAGAATATCCTGTCCTATGAGTTCTAGATGCAATATTGAACTCGATTATCTTGTACATATCTTGAAGTACTGATGTTGCATATTTGAATGCAGTCATTTAATGCCTAAAAATTAGATATAGATTGATCCAAATGGAATGGGTCGAATAGATAAAGTAAGGAAGCATCGATATGAGAATGTAAAAGAATAGCACATGTTAATTCAAGAGTTATATCATATGATTTTCACTTTACACATGCTGATAAAAAAGAGACTCTTGAAGATTGATTAAGATCTCGTGGTACTAAATACCCTTAACTGATCTCTGTCATTGATTTCGTTATTTTACAGAATCTTTTGTATGTTGATAGCCATTTTTCATTCATAAGTAAACATGTCTAAAAGAAACAGGGACACTCAAACAAAATTAATTTTCTTTCTAAAATTGTAAGTACGGCTACTGATCTGCACTGAGCACTAGCTCTGGTCAAGACAAAGATGGAGAGTAAAGACATCAATGGTCATCAGGATGGAATGGGAGAAATAAGTTAGCAGTATGCTTATTGAGCAATCAGCGCAAAGCAAGAAATCGGTTTTGTCAGCATTAGATATTAGCCCTGCCATTTTATATAAAATCTCTGCTTATGATTCTTGTCATGTAGTAAGCTATATTTTGAGCATCAATTGATATATTTAAAAAAGAAATAGAAGTTTACTCAAATAGAATTATTTTCTCCTTTGTAAAACTGTAGTTGCGGCTACTGATTTACACTAAATGCTTTCTTCGATGGGATAGAAAACGAAGAGATCGATAGTCTTTGAAATGTGATAGAGAAATAAGCTCTGCTTTACAAAGTATCTGTATATAGTAGGAGATACTCTAACTGGTAAAGATACTAACTAGAGTTTAATATTGAATAAGCACCAGTTACTGGCATTCTAAGCCATGAACGAAACTACTTACTGTAATTTGAATACTAATTGAAACATCTTATAAACTATCAGCAAAACAAGGAGTTAATTGTGAATCTCTATTCAGAGATATAGCATAACTATCGTAAACTAGTGACAACCTTTCAATTTATCTTGATGCTAATAGAACATATACTCAGGTGCGGTATTGATAGTGCAGCGGAGATTCGCAGTTATCTAATTATTAACCACTGTAAACAAAAATAAGATGCTAGTAGGCCTATTTATTTCGAGATTGTGGCTAGAGCTATCGTAAATTAATGTTAGCTTTCCAATCCATGGTAGCGATAATAGAATTGCTATCTTACTACAGTCCACTGTAATAATATATTTTCAAATACAGGCATACGGTACTGTAAGCAGTGTAGTTGATAATATAATTCCAAATGCTTCTACCGGTAGGAAAGTATATAACTGTAGGTTAAAATCAAGAAACTTTTAAACTTCATATGTATACTATAAAATAAGTGATATAATACATGCTATAATCGCTAATAGATAACATGATACTATAAAAGTCCTATTCAATTCTTCGCTATATATACAAGTAGTACTCTCTTAACAAATTTTTACACTAGAATAGTACAAATCTAGCGTTTCATAATACTAGTCGTTATGTACGAAAATTGCTTTATTAAGCACATCGATCAGTTTTACCTCGGATAATGCTTTAATTTATCTTACTAGTACACTTTAACACACATCACTACTGTAATTAGCTGAAATCATTGCGTATGATAGATCTGCTTAATCCAACGAATTAGTAAACCGACAATAGCAGTTGTGAATAGTAAAGTCATCGATGACTACCTTTACTAGCTTAAAATTTGGGGTTACGATACTCCTACATCCAAAATAAAGGACGGTGATCACTAAAGCAAAAGTGTAATAATTTAAAGGAATAATGATTCAAATATTTCTATGCTACTTTTCTAAATTTTAATTTTAATAGACGATGATAGTACTACGATGACTGCGAAAAGAAATCGAGAAAATAACCGACTCGTTAATCTTCTACGAAGGCGAATTAAAAGCGCATAGCTTGCCATTAACTAGTCATTACTTGCGAATACTATACGTAAAAATTTAAATATCGAATCTTAAATCGAGGGTTGTATGCCAAGCTACAGTAACAACAAAATAATATATGTCACAGTTTTAGCCACCGTTCATCATGCACAAAAATTAGTTGAATTGAATGAATTTTACAGGCGAAAAAAATTGCATTAAAATGCAGTATTCTCTCCATAGATAAAGCATCCACTAAATTTGTAACTAAGTTATAGGATTAAAGCAAGAAGATTAACTTTATTGTAATAGCATAGACTTTCGCTGACGAAAAATAAACGATTACATGTTCCATTTAAGTGTAAAATAAATTGTAAATTTTAAACAACTCTACCGCAGATACAAATCTTGTTACGAGATATACTCTTACAGATATCGTACCTAAGCTAGCTTACAACTTCTTAAGGATGTATAATAGCAAATTGCTTTCAGTTTTAATTTCAGTTTAGTCTCTACTTAAATTATACTGTTATTGTTAATTATCAATTAAGAATCTTTTCGACAGATCTGAAAGCCTGCGTGTTTCTTGCATTTCCAATGTCATTAAATAAGAGCTGCTCCCGTTCTGCTATCTAACTGAAAGCAAGTGGATTGCTATATATCTCTAGTCAATACATAAGGTAAAAAAATTTCATTGCATTTTGCTATTAACCAATTCTTAAAGTTATGTCAATGATTAAATC
>NW_002060958.1:1632884-1633787 GCF_000150275.1 Trichoplax adhaerens | reverse complement strand
CTTTTAATTACAGCTGTTTTAGCGTGTACAACATGGAAGAGTTGTCGAAGGATTGGCATGAAAACGATCATGGCCGGCCGCACGAACATATTATGATAATAGATTAGAATTGACTGTGGTACCAAATTCGGCAACATACAGTAGGATATACAAAAAAGTTACTTTGGAAATGAGTGTATCAATTAGTCACCAAATTCACTGAAATTCACTTATAATAAATCATTTGCTTCACAATTTACGACTAGTATAACAGGACCGTATAGGGCTTCACGAATGCCCAGTAATACCTATTTGAATACCGATAGTAAACACAGTGTTGCCATCATCAGCGAACCAATGGAATCGATAGGATAAAGCTTTTGGATCTCGTCCTCGAAAGTGGATTCGTATTTGAACGGAGCATATAGGGCTGCACTTAAACCCAGTAGACCTATTTTTATACAGATAATAACTACAATGTTGTCATCATCAGTGAACCAAAGGAATCGATAGGATAAAGCTTTTGGGATCTCTTCCTCGAAAGTGAATTAACGCATTTAAACAAAGCTACTGCTAGGGTCAATATAAAGAGCCAACTTGTAGTTCTTCCATGTTTACTGACATCGATCTTTCGTGCACGATGCAATACAACGTCTTATAGGCTGATCGTTATCGCCTTGATCTTGTACAGTTGTTCTAAACCCTATATTTGCATGTAAAGGATATCCATGGCTTAGGTACCGCGTTCACATGAAAAGAATATCGGACGAGTGTTCTTTTTAAGTTGCCCGATTAGTTTATCCCAATACAGTAACACAGCACAGTAAATGGCAATATTACAGTCAATGTGTATTAATCATCAGCGGAATCCTTGGTCGCTTGCGATAGCTACAGTCCACCAATAAATATTACTTCCTCAATATT
>NW_002060958.1:1623036-1628463 GCF_000150275.1 Trichoplax adhaerens | reverse complement strand
TACGCCTCGTAGACTTTCGCTAAAGTGTGAAAAGATGGGAGACCTAGATATCGATTCCAAGCGCCCTAGTTGCCTCGATGTCGATATATAGAAGCGCGACATTAAATTTATTCGAATACTCTTGATCATGAATCGATATAAAAGCACTATCCAAGGTAATTCAATAGAATGAATTTATGCCTTACCTGAGTAAAGAAATATATAATGAAAAGTGGTACAATCGCTATTTATAAATGTCGGTGTAGATACGCTGACAACGACAATAACCATAAGAGCACTAACAGACATGGAAAGAAAGCCGCTAAACATGGTGGGTACAACTTCATCGATTCCGTTAATATCATGCGAGAAACGATAAATAATTCTACCAATGGGCGTAGAATCGAAGAAGGATATAGGTGCATTCACCACACTATGAACTAGATTAAAATGAAAATCGTCGGATGCTTTGATTCGGGCTAAAATGCTATAACGATAGCGTTCACTCCCAAAACTACAATTTGAATGGCTGCAATAAGTCCATAAATTCCGAGATAATACTCATCGCTTTGTGTTGCATTGGTATTATTTAGGTTGGAAGTCCATGTAACTGACCAAAAGCTAGACACTGCATAACATGCTTGGCCAGCAATCTCAAATAATACGATACTAATGCCTAAAAAGAATCCGATCGATTTCATATATAGCAAGTATACCGACATTTTTACCTAAGTGTTATTGGAAATGAAGAACATAACCTACAGGTTAATCATACTTGTTGGATAATTCTCCTCTCAATTAAATGATTACAAGAAATTATTTTGTTAATTGATTTTTACCTGTCCTAACATTGCTTCTTCATTACTAGCAATTTTCTTTTTCTTAATTTCCCGTTTCAATTGTTTCTTAAAGGAGTCCTTAGACTTTGACTTTATTCGAATAACTCCTGTCCGATTTTTCGGATTAGGTACTGGCGATGATACTGTAGAAATGGCGCTTACTTGACGATTAAGTTTGATATTTTCTTGATTATCGTCATTGTCTTAGTCTAATTCTTTTTCTTACATGGAATGCGGACATAAGATCAGTGATACTCATTTGAAAATGAAATATTTCCTCGATACAATTCACTTATATACAGATATTGATCAACGAGCTATAAATACATATTACCATATTTATTTGGAGTTTCATCAGTTTTTGTAAATGTTTGTAATACTTCAGAAAAAGCTCCACCATCTGCAGTCAACGTTTTATACGTGCCCCTCTAATGAAGAAGTAGTGGCTTAAATATTGCAATAGCTATCCAATCACAAAGGTAGTAGAAACTAATTTCGCAAACCTCAACTATTAAACCTTTATTCATGACATAGATTTGATCCATTTGGGGAAGAAAGCTTAAGTTATGAGTTACTAATACGCGTGTCTAATTAGAAAATGAACATTTATCCATTTTGTAGTACAGTTAGCTTGTAACGCTTTGAGAAAGAACTCTTATTAGAAACACTTAGTTCTATTCTTGCATTAAGTCAGGTACCTTGTGCCTTAATGTTCCGTTTAGCCCATTGCAGATAAAGACTAAATTTCCATTTTACCTTTTAGTAATACTAAGGTTCAATAGAACTAGTTTGTCAACTTTCACACACACAATATTTCTAGTACTCTAGAAAAGCACTCTACCCGCTCGTACTTAACTTACTTATAAAAGTGCTAGTACGTGAGATCTTCAAAGACTGATGACTTACTTAGTATCATTTAAGTATAGCATTTAAGTTAAGTATGATCAACGATGTCCTTAGCTAATGCTTACTCACCGTGCTGTTTCATCAATTTTAAATTTTTTTTTCTAGCTAAGGACAAAGTACAGATCCATAAACAATTATGTTAGTACCAATGGAGCAAGCAAAGCTAACAATCACAGTGATCAGTAGCGTTACTTAATGATAATCGCGAATTCAAATTAGCTGGTTATAAATAATACTACTACTAAGATTGACCTGTATTATTACTTCTACATACATCATCCGGTACGATACAGTAAGTTACCAAATCTAGTTAATAGCCAACGGTACCCTAAGGTGCCAGCAATATGGAGATTTAGAGTCTGCTTGGAATGCTTGAATAACTTATGATTAGTATTGAAAAGATGTCATAGTAAATTGCCGCCATCAATATGTTCATTAATGAATATATGTCACATATATACTGATGCAATTACAAAGAGATTAATAACGGTACTTAATCGCTCAGTTTTATCCTCTTTGTTTAAGTAAGGTAGCAGAATAGGCTACTGTCATATACAAACGATATAGCATAGCTTGATCAAAATCTGTCTAGTTTTCTTTGATCATATTGAATTACACTGTAATCGAAATATCTTACAACTTTTCTATCTAATCTAGTCTAATTTTCACAACATTATTGGTTCGGGCAGCTAGAGTTTATGAAAGCAGTTAATTACAGAATTTAAGAATGGCAGAACAATATTTAATTGAATTAAGAAATTAATCTATAAAATATCATAAAAGAAAGTTATCTTCAGAAGACAATTAGTTATAAATACTGTAATGTATCAATTTAGTTCATCCCTTTATAAATATTGGCGGAAATGAATGGGTAATCTTTCAACAAGAAAACGTATGTAGGAATGCATTTACATTAATTTATGTATGACGTTATGCATACTTAAATAGATAACTTCATAATTTTATAATAAATTCTACGAAAGTACTGGTAAGCACTGTTTCTGTCGATTTACTACATATTGAATAATTCTTCAATAAAGTTTGGGTTTAGTTACGTACAAGAGACTAGTATTTTGTGTTCCTGTTTTTCCCGATAATAGGAATTCATCCGTATTTAGAGTCTTACTGTAGCAAGATGTCAGGATAATAAGAAATACCCTGATCTGTCTTGTTCTATTTAAATGTATTAAAGAAGGGCTAAACATATTAGCGAATGTTGTGTTGCGGTACCAAAAATCTGGCATTAATATTATGCCAACATTTAATCTTAAGGCACCAATCAATGCATACCAAAAATTAATTAATCGTACTGAAAATGGAAGGGGATAATAGTAAAATTTCTTTGTAAATTAATTCCTGATTGCAGATTGAAAAATTAACGTCAATAACTGGCAATGGTAGAGTTAAAAATTTCTAGATCTAAGTTTATATTTCATACACTATTAGTATACTGGATAGATGACGTGAAAATAACACACCTGAGATTTAGTTGTCATCTGTACTCTAGCATAGAGTCTATACCACTACAGCCTATAGTTATGGCTACCAAATATCTCTTAGGATAAATATAGAAGCTACGCTACCTTACATTATACTAAACATGGCTAACAGTCTACAATCACAATACTAAGCTACATTACAATGATATAGGTAAGTAGAAATGGCATGCTTTCCTAATGAATAGCCTAGCTATATTACTACAATCCTGTCAAAGCATTGTATCTTAAATATTTAATTTCTGCTCCCTTCTTGCCTAACAGTATGAAAGATTTACAGCATCAAAGTAACGACATTTAACATTAGAACATGCCACTTCGTTTCACTCATAACGACTTAAGAATGTCATCCTACGAATAGAGATTGCAAATGATCAAGTTCACGCTTGTCAAATCATAAAGTTACTTCTGTCCTTTCAGTAACCTAGTATTTGTAAATAAAATTGTAACCAAGTGCATTAGTATTACCCAAAGACCATCTAATTAAGACTGTAATCTTCACAAAATTCTCTTGTAATTGTTTTTATCCAGATAAATAAATCTAGAACAAATCTTACCGTTATAATCTATGGCCCATCTGTATCCTTGACCTTTCTCACACATATTATTGTCTTATGAATGAAATGTAATTTCTTCCATGTAAATGGGAATGTTTTATTATCATCATCTCGCTTTTCTACTAAATCTATCAAAATCTTNAATCATATAAATCAAATTTGACCAAAAATGGAATGTACTTTAATTATTGCAAGTAACTTTTCCCAAATACTTTTAGCGCTCAAGTTATGTGCCGAACCTATTAAAATTACAGTTAAAAGCGAAAGTCTATTTAGGTAAACTCCATCTTGCATCACAGCCGTCTAATTACTCTGTCTTCGTTTTTAAACAAGTATTTTCGTTTCACTTGCACGTAGTAGAATGGATATAACAGGAGAATAGTATTGTAATGAGTCAATTATTACTAAAGAGAAAATCTCCTTATTCGGTGTTTTACACATCTATATTTGCTATCCAGCTCAATTTAAATTTTATTCTAAAATTAAAAATAAACAAGACAATGAAAAGGATAGAGTTTAATTGCCTTCTACTCGTGCCACAAGTAGCCTCTAATATTTAACTAGAATGTGTTGATTAGATGTAGTGCGAAGCTTTTCTATGTTAGCTTGTGAAAGCAAGTCGTTTGTCATTATAGTTTAAATTTTCATCTACTAGTAATAAATAAAAGATAGTCTTTCATCATTGTAGATTAAAACTCTATCGTTAAGAGTGTAGTCTAATTTTGCACATTAATTATTAAAGTTTCAGTCTATTCCATACCTAGTTCACAGTTATGATTACTAAAAATATCATGGGACACGTTAAAATTGTTTCTATTCTATATTAATTCTGTTCCTTTTATTTTCATGACGTTAGCATTAATCTCTATAAAAACTCTCAAACACTTAAAATGCTTTCTCGCCATTCCTAGTGATCTCACTAGGATACAAAGTCCGCTACTAACCGACAGTAAAATTCAAATCAATATTGTTCATTTTGGCTACGCATTATGTGGCCGTACAGCACAAGGTTTCGGCTTCAATCGTATCCTGAAAATTCATCAAGACTTTTAGTTATTATATGGAATCCTGCAGCGTACAAACTAACGTACTCAAGAAAGACGTGTTTGTAGTATCACCAATCCAGTTTATACCTAATGTATCTCATGTTTCCTTCTAGACATTGAGTATTAACTAATTTTAATGTTGTACCCCACCTGTAGGATACAATTATTCTACTTTCCGTCATCCATTTGCATCATCATAAATCGATTTGACATTAGTATTCCTCTCATGTTGTCCTATACACAGATCAATCTTCCTTAATGCTGTAGGATAAAACAGATTTATTTCACATATTGTTTACACCATGGTAAATTCATTGGGTACTGAATAGATTACTGTATTCGCTTCGTATTAGACACAGATTAGTGCATTGAAAAGTGTGCTGTGTACTGATCAATCTTATTTTCTTAATGCTTGAAGGGCAAAAGGAATAGTGTATCACGGTAACATTTTTGAATTTTGCATACGCGTATATCATTCAGTAACGATTTATTTTTTAGGGTAAAATCATGAACTACAGTATATTAATAGACTGTCCTCGCAAAACTGTGCTGCGATCGGCCAAGTTTTACCCGCTATTTGCCCTCATTTAGTTAACTGTCAAAG
>NW_002060958.1:1559274-1560264 GCF_000150275.1 Trichoplax adhaerens | reverse complement strand
TTGTAGAAAACCCTTGAAGAAAGTAATTCGTTCCAATAGAGTTTGTACCTGAAATAGCCGTCAAATATAGATTCGATTTGGACAAATGATCATCCTCCTATCTGGTATCGCCTCCTAAAGGAGTCCTAGTTATACCATGACCATGGACTTCTACAAATGTACCCCTGATGTCCTGTTTTAAATTTAAAATCTTTCCGAGCGTAGAGGAATAATCGCTTACAGCATCGACACATGATCATGCTGACTAATGCACTAATACGAAAACTAAGAAGGCTAGATAGGCCTAGAAGAAAGCATTGCAAGGATAATCCTTACTAGACTGGAATTATTTATTTAGTTCACACTTTCTGTCCAGGCACTTCTCTCACCTTAACGCAATCACTACGCAAAAATAAAACCCAATAAGTGATAGATTACTACAGATTAATTATGTTGCCCAATCATGTTATCAACATTGACTTTCCTTTGAAATGAGAACATCATGGGAAAATGCCTACTTTCAATCTCTGGACGATAGGATATTAATAGTTGGGTTGTTATAATGGGGAGATGGACTCCCTTTAACTCGATAGCTAGGCAAAAGAAACTGATGAAGGGATAGTCGAGATGGATGATATTGAATAATCCCTTATATGAGAGTTCTATCCAATACCTACAGTTGAAGTATTTATTATTTTTGTTGTGATGAGAGAAATTACATACCTAGGCATAAGAAATTGAATTGGGTAATAAACTAAATAAATTCCATAAGAAAACTCCTTCTACTAACTTTGACTTATGATAGATTGTCGTTTCCGAGGTGATGAGTGAAAATGTTTAACATGTCGCTGGATAAAATAACTTTCAAATGATCAACTAGAACGGATTGGTGACAGAGGAATTGTCTTTGAAAAAAGAGAATACTCTCCTAGTATAAGTCATCTACTCTTGAGATATCTCTATTTCCTACAGTAACTACGCTAAAACTTTAAATTTATAACAATCCGCTTA
>NW_002060958.1:1440440-1559224 GCF_000150275.1 Trichoplax adhaerens | reverse complement strand
TAGTAAATCCAATAGTAAACCATATATGTATATTAATACAATAACATAAAATAATCATAATTAATACACAAAAATAATATTAATCCTCCTACATTAAACATGCTATACTACAACTTATTATAATTATCGTACAAGTATTATTCTAATCATACACAATAACAAATATACAGTACGTACAATAGTCTATTTAATAATGTCATTGTATATTTAATATACCAATACAACGATACTTACGGTCTGCAATATTCGTATGATGTGTATGATTGATATGGAATTATGCGATGATAGAATAATAGAGTTTATATAGTATTGACGTATAGTAAGACACAAGTAGAGAAGAGTAGAGTAGTAATGGTAATTTGTATTGAATGACGATTGAATGGCGATTTAGTGTATAAGCATTGCAGTGTATTGGTGGTTTTAGTATACGTATATCCGTATAATAACCATACGATAATCATTCCATTCGATCATTGCATATATGTACATATCCATTCCATAGTAAATCGCATTGTCGATCCCATAGTAAATCCAATAATAAACCATATATGTATATTAATACAATAACATAAAATAATCATAATTAATACACAAAAATAATATTAATCCTCCTACATTAAACATGCTATACTACAACTTATTATAATTATCGTACAAGTATTATTCTAATCATACACAATAACAAATATACAGTACGTACAATAGTCTATTTAATAATGTCATTGTATATTTAATATACCAATACAACGATACTTACAGCCTGCGATATTCGTATGATGTGTATGATTGATATGGAATTATGCGATGATAGAATAATAGAGTTTATATAGTATTGACGTATAGTAAGACACAAGTAGAGAAGAGTAGAGTAGTAATGGTAATTTGTATTGAATGACGATTGAATGGCGATTTAGTGTATAAGCATTGCAGTGTATTGGTGGTTTTAGTATACGTATATCCGTATAATAACCATACGATAATCATTCCATTCGATCATTGCATATATGTACATATCCATTCCATAGTAAATCGCATTGTCGATCCCATAGTAAATCCAATAGAAAACCATATTTATCAATCAAATCATATAAATAATTTTATTAAACAAGTAAATATATTAATAAACGAAAGGAATAATAATTATTATTTTACGATTTTCTGTTCGTTACTGTACCCGTATCATTAGCCACATAATATAAAACCCAACCGCAGTTTTGTATTTTAGGATCTGGTTGCAAACATAATAAATTGCAAAAGGAAGTCATGTTTGTTTTCTTTTCTTTCTTGGACTTTAACATACTGCACAGCGTTCTGTTTTTTTGTTGTCGAGATGACTTTGAATTAATCAATTTGTACTCCTCCTCTGATATTAAATTCTCATTCTTGATATCAGTTAACAACTCTTCTATAGGTAAATCATGGCAGAGATGATTTTCATAAATGTGTAAAGCGTTGTCAATATAATTCCATCCTTCCATTATTTCCAATCAGCCTGTGTGGAGCGTCAATAATATGGCTATTTTTAGTTTTAGCTATTTCGGTTTTTCATTTCTCACTAATACTGTATTACGTGCAGTAGACAACACTGTAGCAGTAATAAGCTATCACAGCACTTTCAATACAATCCTATCACTCGATTTCATTTCTACTGTAATGTATAAGTAACAACAGATTGTTGTACTCCATCTTGACTTTAACGGCTTCAATTTATAGTTTAGTAGTCAAACAAAGACTCATTGTCGGTATACGAGAAGGATTTACAACGTTGCAACATGGAATAATGTGCGAGTATTTCAACATGTCATTGATATACTCGTAAAGCGATTGCTGCTGTATTGGAATAGTCAGGTATAGTCTATTTTTAGTCTAAACTAATGAATTTTTGGGATTCGGTGATCAAAATAAATGCAAAATAAATGGATAATCCCATGCACCCACCCACCACGAGCAGCGCGGGGGTATTTATACTATTGTTAGATGACTGATTATGGGTTCATTTCAATAGGTCAGTATAAGATTCTTACAGTACTGTTTACCTCAAGATTTCTTCATGTAAAACGAATAGCTCTAAGGTAGTCATTTCTGCAGAGTACTCATTATTAAAATAGTATTCGTTATGTCGGTAAGGGTGGCCACTGGGCCTTTCAATTTTGATTTGATGTAATATTCTGATGAAAATTGAATAAACATACAATCTTTATAGAGTTTTCTACGCAGCCATTTTGATTGTTACATTTTCTTATGACGGTTGCTATCGATAGAGCAAGCTTTGCTTGCATACTCAAGCGATCCTTAGAGTCATTATAATGATTGGTATAGAATTGACCACAGTACTAAGGACATGGTACCGCACTGTAGATATCTTACAGTACCTGCTAATCTTTACTTGGTATGTCCATCACCGTAAATTAGTTATTATAATGTGCTTTGGACCATTAACTAATCTTAATATAGCATTTCATCCGTGAATGCATTATTGAAAAGTAGTATTCTACAAGCATTGCTGTGAATATAGTAATGCCTGGCTATTACCGGGATATATATAATGTCGAATGGTAATACTATCTGTTAATTATGAACAAATAAGTACATTATCGTAAACCGTCAGCAAAGCGATGTGAGTTTGTACTAGTAGTTATTAAAGACACCGTGTAATGTAACTCACTGACGTTATTAACTGTAGCTATATATGAGTATTATATTCATAACATAATCATTATTGACGTAAAAAGATAATCGCCACACGCAGATATTTACATCTACAGTAAAAATATTCCATGACCATGTAAAAATAGTTAATCGAATCAGCTACACAATAGTTACTTAATACTGATTGTGGGTACCGAACTAATTAGGCATTGTTCGAAAATAGTTTTAAAGTATACCGTTGTCACAAACCAGCTTCGTGACAAGGATAACGTAAAACAAATCTCTAAATTACTATAGTCTCCGGGATTCAGTATCCCTACTCACAACAATTTAGACGCCTTTGATTCTACGTTAAACTCAACTAGACAATTGAGAACTGCTTTATTCAACTATCTGACGGGCTTATATACCCTTCTACAGCAGCTAACATTCACAAGTCATCTTATAAAAATACTTAGGTGAGATAACTAGTTTTTCACAGTCGGACTACAATATGTCCATTCACAGAATCATTTCAGTGCACATTACAGCACAGCATTAAATTTACTGTAACACATTTATAATTAGAGTAATTCCTATAGTAAATAACTAGTTGTAATATAATATCACTATATATATTAATCAAAATTAGATAGCTATTTCTTGACGGTAGTTCGTACCGTAACAATCGTACAAACATGACATCGTCAAAGTTTTATTATATTTCTTTCTCTCTCCGTCCATATGAACGGGGAATTCTCACTAGTAGGATGAATGGAAGAAATAGGCATCATCATTTTTTAAACTAACTACTGGCATGGTTTGTTACTAGATGTCATCATGCAATTTCATATTACTGTATTATAAACACAAGTGAGTCAAGGACTATCAGTTAATAATAACCTGTAGCGCAGTATGGATATTTTGCACGCAGCTTGAAGACAACACGCGTCAATTCAGTACGAGTGAAAATTGGGACAATCACCTGCATAGCCATGACTAAATATGGATTAGACAGTAAATCTAATTTGGACAATCTGTTGATGGAGTATGTCAAGAAAATGCTCTATTCTGTACACTCATTGACTCATTTGATGGTGGCTAACTACCTGTAAGAGTATCATTGAGTTAAACGATCTGTGAATGGTGTATTGATCTGATCAATGATGGGCTTATCAGACTGATTGGAGTTGATGGCCAGTGGATATCGGTGGTGATGTCACTGGTTGAAATAGCGGATAGTCGATCAACGATGGGATGGATTCCTCTGCTGGCTATTGGCTAAGCAGGAGAAAGGCTGAAAAGGAAAGGGAAGAAAACTGCAGCAAGGCCCGTCAAGGTAGCGCAATCAACTGAGAGCAATGTTGGCTACGTTCTCCAAACTAACTATACAGCACGTTTCTGCAGCTGGTTGGCATGGGCATGGTAGACAGTATAGTGTACCGCGTCAGACATGCAATCCACTTGAAATGACTCAAGAATCAGCCTGCGCATCATTAGTATTACAGATGATCGTCTCTGCCAGTCTACCTCATGCGATTACAGTCATGAAGAAGGACGGACATCTTGTTTTATGACTACAGTACTAGAATTGATTGACCAGGCCCTTCTCCACTTCTCCTACTTGTTGCAATCGTGTCCTTCGAGTAATTATTATTCCATTTGAAAATGGGAAAATGGAATAATAATAAATTAATATAACGTTCTCTTCTACTGTATTGCATTGGAAGCGTGACACAGTGACAGGATTGCATTGGTTTGGAGACGACGGTGTGCAATCGAGACCCTTAACAACCCTTACAGACCATGGGTCTCTAGTGTGCAATGTTGCGTATTGGCAGTGGTTACCATAATCAATTAGTCACTGCCGTAATAGAAGGGCGAGCTTTCTTCAACGTTTTACTTCAACTATCTTTTAATTAAACTACTGTAAGTACCAGATAGCCTGCCTGCCTGTTATCCAATACTCCGCTATGATATATGATATTTTGTTGAAGATTGAAATGATGCAGGAAAGATGCAAATTATGCTATGGAATGCAGCAACTTATTTCACCCGTTTTTTTTACCCTTCAAAAATGGAAAAAAGAGTCGTTTCCTTCTAGCATAGAACCACTGATTACTTCATTATTACCTTGTTCTTACTCTCCAAACGTGATATAAACAGTAAAATTTTTACAATGTATAACTCATTGAGGTAATTAATGGAGCAGGGTAAAACCTAGTCAATGCAACAGCACTCTTTCACTATTTTGAATCCAACCTTGCAAGAGTCAATAATACAACAATTGGTTTTCGTAGGTACATGATCCGTTATGACGATCATCTCCACTTACCAGGTTAATTGGAGTTGATGGCAAGTGGATATCGGTGCTGATGTTCCTAGTTGAAATAGAGAATACGATAATGGTGCTTGGAGCGTACACAATCCTCCAATCGTAGCGGATCGTTGATGAAAGATGAGATTGAGAAAAGGGATGAAGAAAACTCCAGCAAGGCCCGCCAACTGAGAAGAATGTTGCCAATGTTCTTCTGTACAGATGCTATCAGTAGTCTACAGTAGGTCATCCAAAGTGGTGTACAATACGCTATGCTACACTCCACGCTAATAACGCTTGCAGTGGTTGTTTTGGCGCCCAGCGACTACTGGCGCGTAGCGAGTCGGTAAATCACTTTCAGTACTAAATAAGGGTGAGGCGATCCATTTTTCCGCTGATTCGACTCTATCAATGCAAGCGTACAGTATATCATACTGCTCGAAAGCAACTTAGTAATGCGAAGAGGCGGTCCGTTTCTACGGATCGGAAGGAATATCTCAATTTCATTGGTTACTTCTTTCCATTGTGTGAATGGAAAGAAGTAACCAATAAAATTAAGTGAAAGGAAAGAAGTAACCAATGAAATTGAGATATTTCTTCCGATCCGTAGATGATCCATGCGCACCGCCTCCTCGCATAACGCCCTTCACTTATCAGCACGTTCTCTTCCATTGCATAGGAACTTTTAGAAGCGTGACACAGTGACAAGATTGCATTGCGTTGGAGACGATGGTGTGCAATATTGCGCATTGGCAGTGGTTACCATGGTCACTGCTTTAGTAGCTGGGTGGGTTTTCTTCAATGTTTTACTTCAAGTAAAATTGAAAGACGTAAAGTACTCGTTTTTGCCTACTATAGATACCAGCAGACAGTGTAGAAGGTAACAAATGGACCTAGTTACTTTGTTGATAGCCTGCCTGTTATAATTGTTATCCAATATTCCGATACGAGTATCTGAACGATGTTGACTGCAAAGTTTACAGAGAGAGTAGTTGCTACTTAGTCTTAATCCGTTCATTCGATTGGAGATGCAACGGATGTATCCTCTGCCATTTTCTCCCTCAGTCATCCATTTACAAATGGTCTTGCGTTGATCGCAGGTATGATTACCTATCAACAAAGTCAACTATTGCCCTATTTTGGACTCAAACTTACGCATACATTTCATATCAGCGTATAGGCATGATAGAGCGCTGATCTCATTTATCCACATCGATAACCTGACGACTTGTAAAGTGAACCGCATTTTTGCACTTTACCATTCTCAAATCCAATAAAGGATAGCATTGCTACATTCCGTAAACATGCTTTGTTGTATTTAATTGTCAGCAATCGCATACACTTGGTTTCCTTGCTAGATTAATTATAAATTACATGATACTTGAACTGAAACCAACGTATCCAATACAAAATGCTATTTTGTTCAAGATTGTAATGATGTAGTAATCAAGATGGAAATTGTGCTATGGAATGCAGAAACTTACTTCACATGTTTTGTTTTAACGTACTCGTCTTACTTTATTTATTTGTTTAACGTACGCAGATAAGAAATTAAAATAGAGGAGTCGTTTTCTCCTACAATAGAACCACTCACTAGCCAATGTTCCTTCTCTGAATACTGTACCATCGACAATATTCTTATCAATATTAATATCCAGTACAAAATGATATTTTGTTCAAGATCGTAATGATGTAGTCAAGATGGAAATTGTGCTATGGAATGCTGTAAATTCACATGTTTTGTTTTTTCATTAACCAATATTCCTTTTCTGATATTGTACCATGGATATGATTGTGTTGGATAGTGATGTATTTGCACAATCATCAATTCGTTGGATGCTTATGTTCTTACCCGTTTCTTTCTACATATAAATCAATCTGTTTCTTTTAATCAATTGTAGGATTAAACAGATCTAGTTTACGTTCATAAATTTATTGGATACTTAGTTTCTCACCTGTTTCTCTTTGCACTCTACGGTACAATCTTTATTTTTCAAATTGTAGGATGAAACAGACCTAGTTTACGCTCATAAATTCATTGGATACCTCGAAAGACAGATCATTTGCTTCGTTTTAGACACAAATCAATACAAAATCTGCTGTATATTGACTGCTTGAATTTGACTATGATGACAAGAAGCATCCACTCTGCTGCTCTATTTTCCACTCAATATTAGTATACACCCTGTATATGCGCACGAGGACAGACAGGATACAACACTGATCTCATTTATCCAGATCCATCACGTGATGTCTTGTACAGGAGAAGCTCTACTGACCCTTAATCCTCAATGGTTAAAACTCTGTCATAGTTTACTTCAATCTTCGATTAAGTTATCATGCTAAGTTTTTGTTAGGCTAATTGATTTCAATCGTATGTATTTTATACTGGATACAGCATATGAATTTGTAATAGCACCACTAGTGTACTGCATTTATGCAATTTACCGTTTTGAATTAAAATAAAATGATAGAACTGCTACATTCCATAATCATAGTTTGTTGTACTTAGTTGTCAGCAATTGCATATAATTGCTTTTCTTGCTAGATTGATTATATAAATTACATGATATTGGAACAGAAACCAACGTGTCCAATACAAAATGATATTTCGTTCAAGTTGTAACGATGCAGTCAAGACGTAAATTGTACTATGGAATGCTGTAACTTATCTCACATGTTTTTTTTAACGTACGAGTATAAAAATTAGAATAGAGGAATCGTTTCCTCCGACAGTAGAACCACTCATTAACCAATATTCCTTTTCTGATATTGTACCATCGACAGTTTTATATTGGATACTTCAGAAGACACATCATTGGCTTCGTTTTAGAGGCAAGTCAACACAAAGTATGTTGTGCATTGATTGTAGCAGGTACCTACATGGATCAATCTTCCGTTTTACTGCAATACTTGAAAATAAAATTAGATAGTGCATCACAGTAGTACTTGAGTTTTACACACACGTACAGTATATCTGATTAAAGTAATAAGTTACTTTTGTAGTAGATACAGTAACTTGTGTGTGAGTAAAATCATACACCATATCTACAGTACTATTCTTGCAAAGCTGATGCCCTAGTCAATTAAGCTGTGTAATCGGGGACTGTTTAAGGAAAAGAAGTCTGTGAAAGTAAAGAGAGAATTCCCTATATACTATAAGGTATCAACCACCTTGGTAACTTTGACGTTACGACATAGCTACAATATAATAATGAATTGGTAGATATTGGTGTTGACATTCATTAGTTCAACTGGTTTGAATAAATGCAACTGCTCCCAGTTGTACAACCACGTCATCAAGTCAAGAGTTTCATCTTCGTCGCGTCAGTATAAATAAGATTGCCAAGTAATCGTTCTTTCAACATTTAACTTTCACTAATTACGCCCTTTGCAATTGTCTATAAGTTTAATATTTCATAGACATACACACTAGATCGACCTAATACACACTTTTCCTCATATCTATTGCAGCAATAGCAATCATATACGCTTACAATAACCAGCCATAGAGTTGGATGGCGCATCTTGTTATGTACACTTACGACGTAATTAATAAATTTGCAAACAAATAAAAAGTATTATGTCTCGCCAGCTTTAAATAGGTTCATAGTGTTTTACTCTCATTTTTGCCAGAAAACTTCCAACTCATTACTTCATCATTACCTTGCCATTACTCTTGAATTCTGATATAAACAGTAAAATTCTTAATTTGTAGATCAGATACCAACTCATCGAGCTAATTGATGTAGCAGGGTAAAACCTCGTCAATGCAATAGCACTCTTTCAATATTTTCAATCAAAAACTTGCAAGGGTTAATAATACAAAGACAATTCGTTTTCGTTGCTAGGTAAAGCATTCGTGATACATCTTCAATATGCTAAATTGTGACATCGACATTGGCTGTAGGCTTGTTTCCATCCAAAGATTTTCATCGATGCCAACTATTCCACAGTTAGTGTGGCAATTAAAATCGTTATTTACTTTAAATCTTATTTCTATTACAGACATTCATTCCATACAAGTGTATAGTTGGACAGATGGCGATTTAGTCGTTGCTGTTGAGTAGTTGTTATTTTTCGGTCGACAGACGAAAAATGACTTTAATAAGCTTTTCATGCCATCTTTCGAATGATTGCCTACTATCCAATCTACACTCCATGCGTCGTTCATTTTAGTCATCATTCTATATTACCTGAATCAGTACAATATTGGATAAGTGTACGAAAATTAGCCATCTATTTGGCGATGGATTAAAATACTGTACGAACTTACTCTCTATGTTACTATAGAATATATTCAAATTTTTAGCTGAAATTAAGATAACAATAAAATGGACAATTCTATCTACTGCACTGTAGGTTAACGATGCTTTTTATTGCATTTTACAATTGCTGTTTTGCTTCGTTGCATTGCACTATCTATCATTGTACATTAGTCGATATGTCCCATTTTCATAGCAATAATGCATGATTTTTAAGTTCTAGTAAGCCATGCATTTAATATCACAAGTCTTTGCTACCAGTGAGAATAAATTTTTCAACTGCAGTGCTACTGTCGTACAGTAGCTTATTAACTTATTTGTGTAATTGAATTGAATGGGATAAGTGTTACGTGGTCATGATCAGCCATAAATCTCTTAGAAGAATAGTCTACCTATAACTGATTACTTCATAATTACTTATTAATCAATCTGTAGCATATCTTGTAGGATGTCACTACTCATGGATTGGATATTTTTAATTTGCATTGATCACTTTAGACACCATTCCTCATGGAATTGATAAATGATTAAAACTGTAATTAGCCTTATATCTGTATCAATTGCATATCGATAGGTACGGGAAAGAGGAAAACTGATATGAAAAGTTACATAGTGCAGGTTGCTACTTGAGAAATCTGTTTTCGTATCGAAAAGCTTTCAAAGCCTCTTGAAGGAGGATGGAGGATTACTAAAAATTTTACACTAAATATTTAAATTAAATATATAGCATATATACTGTATTACCAATATCTCTACCTCAACGATTTGAAGGCAGAAAATCGATAAATCTTCATGCAAAGTTAAATAAAGGATAGTCAAGTACTAACTACGAGCGTAAAACTTACACGAAAGAAAGCTTAAAGCTAAAGTAAAGTACTTTACAACGCTAATGCACTTCTAATTACGATTTCATAATACCATCTTTCAGAAATGATGCAAAACTGATCTTATTATTACTCCTATGATGAAACTGATATCTCTAAGTCCCAATCGTTACTCATTTTGTACTATAATAAATATCTAAAATATTGAATTCTAAGAGTTAGCTAGTCGTATTACTCGTATGTCTAATTAGCAAATAAATAAAACTACACTTTTAATTAACTTCAAATTAATAAATTCATCGTACCGATGAAGAGTAACTCAAATACTAGTTACTAACGAATTAGAAGAGCTGGAAATATTAGCATCATTCCTATCCTAAGAGTTAAGATCTCTGTAGAAAAGGACTAAAAGTAAAGTCCTTTATAGCTTTTAGTATGTAACTAGTATTATTTTACTGTACAAAATATCTAGAAAAAGATTGTGTCTTTAAGTTTTACCCTGTCAAATCATCATGTCGCCATCTTTTCTTCTTCATTATTTTACAAGGTATTATATATATAGGAATAACCATTCGCAGTCATCGTATTATAGGCATAAATGGAAAAATCTGTTTAAAGTAATTCACCATGACTTTAATGTGAAAGTCATCCATTTGTCATAGTCCTAAATAATTTAATCTATCATACTAATCACAAGGAAACTCTTTCGTCCTAAACAGCTACGCCACAATCAATGTTAGTCTGATCGTTATTTCTTTAATTCTACGAAGATTTGAACATTTGTAGTCATACCATCGTACGAGAAATACAACTTCAAATGGATTGGTTTGTAAGTTAAAATGTAAAATTGTGCAAGTGTTTTATTATCACTGCAAAGATAGATGTAGATAGCTCTCAGTAGAACTTAATTATATGATCTGTACTGACAGTGCAGGGTAGAGTAATAATGTCAAGTTAGCAAGAAATTCAAGTTCTTGTCATATTATTCGCAGATTAAAATAGTAAAACGCTAGTAAAACGATCTTGAAGGATAAATCTTCTACGTCATTTCTTAAATAAGGAACAATATTATTAACAATCATGCTAGCAAGTTACTGATTGTAATATTAATAACAAATACTTTGACTATCATTTTTTCGTCCATACAAAGTTAAGTCTAATAATTATCGTTGTACTAATAATATTAGCGTTATATTATTAAAGCATTAAAACGTCAACTTGACATCTGCTATAGCCCTATGTCGGTAAAATGAAGGATAAATAAATTTATTCAGTCAACACAAACTAATAAATCAATAAAATCACAGGGAAGGAACTTTATTGACAATATTTTACTACTTGTTAGCCATAGTAAATTATTCAAGTGTAAAATTAATCAATTTTCTATTACATTGCATAAGGAAATTCAATTAGCAAGATCATTCAATTAACATTATAGCTAAAAAATTATCATTTCAATTCATTGAATATTACGAGACTTGTATATCATCAAATTGGACTGTCCAAATTTTGTACGTCTGTGGGTATGTAAATTCGCAAAAGCAAGCATCCTTTTAAATTAATGCAGATTATCGAGTGATAATTCATGCCGCAGTGCAACTATATTTCTATATCCTCAAGTAATTTCTTTTAAAACTTAAATCGAAAAATAGTTGCAAGTACTAGAATATTTTTGACAGTTGAAATTATCTTTTAGAATTGAGGATCGATTAGTGTATAACCTGGTTCGATGTTGATGTTAAATGGATTGATTTGATTGATACGGCAATTTTGCGTCAGGAATGTATTTGTAGTGAAGTTAATTCTTAACGGTCCACAATAAGTCAGATTAAGTGGATTAAAAAGTCGAATTAAGCTTTAATACACTAAAATCAACTGCAACTGTTTTGATAACAAACTATGAACAAGAAGAACTCGCGGTGTACTCGATGCATACGCTTATAAATCCTAGTGCATAACCTAGTAAGTAATGGTAGTAACATTATCACGCTTTCACGCGCTAAATACGGGCATTGAATTACCATATTTTACCGGGGTGTGATATATACCAATCACGAAATTCCAAATTTTAATAAAATAAGGGCTTTATTGAATCTTATACAAAAATTAACTACACACAGCTCTACTCTAGCCGAATACTACTTCTAAAGACTTCTACAACGAACTAACAGAATAATCTAAAGTTGCATACTTTTATACTTTCCGTAGCATTCGCAGCTACAATCCGCATGGCAACCTTTTACCTTATTTTACACGTAGTTAAATTATTCTTAGTAAGACTATTCTACTGCGGACCATCATTTATCCGATATGGATACGACTACAGTATTTACGTAGACATTATTCACACCAGCCAAAGTACGATGAATTAACCATATCCTAATATATGATTTACTGTTCTATTTTTACCTATAGCCTTATTAGTAACTCAACACCTTACTGTATATAGTCATCTGCACTCTAGCTTAGAGTCTATACCACCACAGTCTATAGTTATGTCTGCCAAATATCTCATAGGATAAATATCTACCGTACATTATTATACTAAACATGGCTAATATTCTACAATCACAATACTAGTTACGTTACTTTCGTCCGCCTAGAATTTTGTACCAATACAAAATTCTACAAACTAACAAGCTTACAAAAGTTTTCCCGGCACGCAGGCCAAATAATCAATTATCCATTACTAGTCTAGATAATACGTCTGCATTGCCATTACTTTTACCAGGTCTATGTCTAATATTAATCTTAAACTGCGACAAAAACATAGACCAACGCATTAACCGCTGGTTATCTTTACGCATATGAGCAAGCCATATTTACGGCTTATGGTCAGTTTGCAAAACAAACGCTCGACCATCTAAGCAAATATAGAACAATTTTACAGCGTAAACAACAGCTAAACACTCTTTTTCAATTACCGTGTAATTGATTTCAGCTTGCTTCAGTTTTCGGCTAGCAAATATTACGGGCCTTTCTTCGCCTTTTTCATCCAATTGAGACAATACGGCTCCAAGACCAACTTCGGAGGCGTCCGTTTGCAGGATGAATTTCTTATCCGGCTCTATAATTTTCAAAGTCGGACCACTTGCTAATTTCTGCTTTAATTTCTGGAAGCTTTCTTCACATTGTTCGGTCCATTTAACTTCATTCGGCTTTGCCTTCTTAGTCAATTCTACTAATGGCGCAGTCCATTCGGTATATTCTTTAATGAATTTCCTATAATAGCCAATAGCTCCAAGATATGAACGTACTTCTTTCTTCGTAGTTGGCGTCTTTAATTTCATTTTGGCTCTAACATGTGCATCTATAGGCGCTATTCTTCCATTTCCAATCGTGTGTCCCAAATGTGACACAGTGTTGCTTGCGAAATTGCACTTTTATTCTTTAACACTTAATCCTAATTGTCGCAATCGATCGAATACCAGTTCCCAGGTGCTGCAAATGTTCTTTCCAACTTGCACTATAGACGATAGTGTCATCCAATTAGACATTAGCAACTCCCTGTAAATCTTTTAGCACTGCATTCATCAAACGCTGGAACGTAGCTGGAGCACTGTGTAATCCAAACGGCATGCTAAACATGGCAAACGGTCTACAATCACAATACTAGTTACATTACACGGGGTACGAGCAACCAATTGCGTTAAACTACGCAAGTGTTATAGCCTACTGTAGCGCATATTAGTAATTCCACGTTTAAATCAGAATTGAACTCAAATGCTAAACTCACGACACGAGTATTTCAATACTGCAGAAGTATACTTTTCCTCCTCCATTTTAGTATTTATGCATACTAGCATTGATAATATCTGCACGATAACTCGTAGCATTGGAAAATAAAAGCACTTATATTACAATGAAATTATACTGGAAGCAATGTTAGATAGGGAGATTTTGAGTCAATAGAAATAAATATTGTGGGTTGCAAGCTATTCTGAATTCTTCTTTCTAATCAGCTCCAAAATTACATGTATGGGCTACTCTTTTCACATTTTTCTAAATTCTATTCAGCCTAGATGCATTCTTCACAGTCCAACAGTATTGCATTCGACTACCTTAGCTACTGCGATTGCCAACTTTTATCGACTACTACTTTTATTCTCGTATCTTGACATCATCTTCGTAAACTGTAAAGTAATCTTGACAAAATATGCCTGAGTCCAACTCTTGTTAACGATTGGCTAATTTGCAATTTCTTTTCATTGAATTTGTATACTGTTTTAACTTCTTTGACACTCATGTTGGCTTATCTTATCACGATACGTAAGTACAGACCTAGCCAATTAGAAGTTATTCATTTCATTAGTATGAGATTTTAACTTAAGCCAGCCAAATGATTTAATTCTCATCAATTTCTGTTGCGTATGACAAGATTATATCACAAACAAATCGATAGCATTCATACAAATACTGATTTATCATTGCGATAAAATCAATCTAAAGCCAATAATATCTTAAGAAAACCTAACCCTATTTCAATTTCATAACAACCCTTCAGCCACCTGTCAATAATCACAGTTTAATCATAGCCTATTTGGTCTTAGCTAGTTTGGTCGTTTTAATTTCGTTATGAAACTTGTATTTGGTGTATCAATTGTACAAAACAATGTTATACCGTATTAAATTAGATTTGAGCATAGTGATACTGCTTAGCATAAGTTTATTCGATTTAAAAAAATGACATCAGCAAAGCTCTTAAGTGACAATCCAGTATCTACATAACTGTACATTCGTAGACTTACTTCGCTCTACATCTAACCCTGTCTTTTTGTTTTGCAGCGAATAAAGCAGAAATGTAAGGTGACGATGGCTGCAAACCCTGTTAGAGCTGGTCAAGATAATTCATAATTTGACTAGCTTTTGAATACAATATATCGTAATATTGGTTGATAATGACTTGCTACTAAATTACAGTGTTATACAACGACGTCATACAACATCATTTTTTTTAATGTTAAGGTTTGCAGTAACCTTGATTTCGTAACAGAAACAAATATAAATACACAACACACTGAACTGGACATACTCCTACATTACCTATATATTACAGAGAAATTCACAATTATTCTGACTTCCTACCCGGAAATACAGACATTCATTGTTATTCCCTATACAGAAACGCTGTGCAAACTGTACTTTTGTCACGGTAGTGAATCAACTGTGATGAATGATATCTTACTTAATTTAGATATGTATATGGATCACGATAAGATAGTTATCAATTTGGATATGTGCATGAATTAATTTAAGACTTAATATAGTCGATACAAACCTGTTCCTAATACAGCTTAAATTATACTAAATATAGTATATGAATTGTCAATGGTAAATTCGATATAAATCCTGTTAATTATAAGCTAGAGAAAACATAAAGTTAATCTATAGTAATATTACAAATTCATTGGATTAGACTAGGAATAATTTAATGTATTCACGAAGTCTTATTGGTCGAAATATATCACACATCGTAAGCCGGTTTTATTGCTAGAACAGCTATTTCAATGATTGATTTTGAATATTAAATCAGACTTGTATTTTCTAGAATAAAGATATAGCTAGAAGATTCCGAAAGTGCATTTCTCAGTCATTGTTACTTATCTACGGTAATTTAATTAGTTTAGATTAGGCAAGTTTAGTTAAGTAACAACTACCTGTACAAATTTGATTTGATTCGCTTATATCGCTCCTTACAGTATCCAAAATTATTATTGGAATGAATACTACCTACAATTGAGTAGAGCCCAAAGCAATCCGTTGGCCACATATCTTTTAAAGCAAACCATTTCGGGGAAATAGTAGAAACAGTAGTTTTGGATAACTTTCTTCTAAACCAAGAAACGATTGAGTTTTGTAACCATGCCTAGCACCAACATTCAATACGCTCTCCAGTAACTGTTAGTAAAAATTTTAGTGCGTGTCACGATGTTCATTCTTGTTATGTGTAAATTAATTTGTAGTTGGAAGTGATAGTGGACTATGACATGATTATGTTTATTATGATATTTAATTTAGCACCAGCCTTACTTGTTAGTGAGTTATTATTAATTTGAGTCTCTTAAATGATTTAGTGGTGCTGATTCTCTAGGTCTTAATTGATCGTTGATTGATTTATATTAATTAAGGTTGTTTACCATTAGATTCTACACTGTGTTATATTCTAAATTTATCTCGCATTCTGATACTAATGTAAGTAAAATTGTACAACCGGCATATTTCAACAATGCCCCATTAGTTTATGGCAAATGTGTATAGTATCTGTGGACTATTCCTTACACTCAAGTATCAGTATATAAACAAAAAATTATTGGATCAGTCATTAAATCTCCATCAAAATATGATTTATAATTTCAAATGCTTTATTTGATCTTTCTAACTTTGACTTTCCTAAGCAAACTGACATTGCTGTAGTTACTAGGCTAAATAACTTCTATTACAATTATTAAAAGCTAAATATTTCCGTATCTATATCTAATGTCAAATGACTTGCAACATGTTGGATCTGTCATTAAAATTATTAGTAACTGTTATTAAAAACTAGAAATTTTAGTATCTATATCAAGTATCATAATACATGCGCTTTGTTAGATGTATCGTTAACGTTGTAAGTTATTAATAAACTATTATTGAAAGTTAAAAATTTCGGTATTCATATCAAGAGTCAGAAAGTATACACCTTATTAGATCTGTCTTAGCATTATAAGTTATTAATAAACTATCAATAAAACTAAAAAATTTGGTATCCATGCTAAGTGGCTGAAGACTTGCTTCTTATTGAATCTATCGTTAGCGTTGTAAGTTGTTAATAAACTACCATTAAATGTTACAACTTCGGTATCCACATCAAGCGTCGAAAAACTTTCAGCTTATTGGATCTCGTGTCAATGTTGTAAAATAATAATTACCTAAGTTAAATTAGATCTCATGCAGTATTAGATACTCTGTTATCTTCGATAATCTTGCTAATAATCAGGATACTTTGCTTAGTCCCACATTCAGGCATTGAGCTGAACGTACTTGTAAAAACTACTATAAATATTGGATCAGAGTATCTGAGATCTATTAATTATCTAAATAATTACAACAATAAGCGTTAAAGGCTTTGGTCCAATTTCGCCTATCCAGAAGCATCCATAAATCAAAATAGCAGACTCGAGGGCGATAGTGTCAGCAAGGTACTCAAAATGGCTATCCCCACCACGGTTGCAGCATGAAATAGACCAAATGCTTTATTGGTTCCGGAATTAACTAGCGTATTGAAGAACTTTTTAGTCTTTAAGACACAATAACGCCATAAGGTACTCCATCAAAAAATTAAGCCTTGTTCCTATTTCATTTTTCTATATTCTATTTGGTAATCATTACCTTCCTTGGAATTAGTTACTTCAATATCATCGATTAGGATGCCGCCTGAAGACGGTGTACTTGAGCCACGCAGTTCATACACGATTTCCATCTGTATGGATAATTGAGCGAATAAAAGTATTTGCCGTAAATAAGACGTAATTAACTCGTATCTTAAGATTTATTTTGCATGACTTACAGTAAAATCTTCGGTGGGATAGAATTGATTCGGCGAAACACCAACTTTACTCCAGCTCTCTCGAGAACTTGGAACTAAAACTCCAAAATCTAAGGTGATAAATGTGCTGTTAACGTATTGATACCTGATAGCGTAGGTTCCAGTTTGAAAGCCGATAATCAAACGACGGTAATACATCTTTTTTGCAAAATCAAATGTAATAGAAATGAGTCAATTTGATGTTGGCATTGTCATAATAGCTTATAGAAATCTGTCTTAAAGAAAACAGCCCGACTTTTGGAAGCTACCTCCACTGACTGACTATCTGAATTTCGTCGTAAAACTGGACTTCGTAGAATTACTGTAGAAACTGTCGAATTATATGGAAATCTCTGGACATAAGCGTAATAATCATCTTTCAAGCCTAAATTTTTCATATAGTCATGAGAGTTTAAATTTTTGCAAAGTAAGCTGATCTTCAAATCATCATCTTAAATACCAGTAAGGAATTACCCTAATTGAAATTGCTTCATGAGATTTCACCATTGGGGGACTAATCATATCCGCATATTGGCCATTAATGTTCTCATATTTGGAATTGAGAACCATTCCTATTTTAGCATCTTTTAAAAGTAGACGAAAATATGCATTGAGCAAGAAATCAGGTTATGATGTTGAAGTTATAGCTAAATTCCCAATAGTAAACTGGAATTTGTGCTATTCTTGCAATCCTGATTAGAGTATTTAATTTGATTTATTGGACAAAATTTTCGATTAAAATTTTGGCAACGACATAGCTGCAAATTCAAATTTGTAGAGTAATAAAACTGATATACTTACCACGTTCCCAGTCGGTAAAGTCAACAGCTTGTAATTGTTTCCAGCCGCTTTCGCCTTTCATAAACTCACATTTATGAAAAGTCACAGGATTACACGGTACGGTATAAAGTTACTGAACCTCTGTTAAATGAGCGCATTATCGTAAACCGTCAGTAAAGCGACGGGAGCTTGCACTAATATATATATATATATATATATACTGTATATTATACGGTTTGAATGAGTGGGTAAGAGTGTTCCACATAGCTAAAAATGGAGAGTTACTGTAAGATTAGAGAAATGCGGTATGTATATCAGTATATGTCATACACTCTACTACTACACAGCACACGGTATAAAGTTACTGAACCTCTGACAGGTCTACGACAAATGGTAATACTATATGTTAAATGAGCACATTATCGTAAACCGTCAGCAAAGCGACGGGAGTTTGCACTAGTATTGTATATTGTAACATTTTGACAGTGTTGAATTCCAAGAAAACGTTATTCTCTATTTAGCTTTTATTGCTTTGATATTAGTATTCTAGAATTAACTCCTTAGCAGAGAGCCGTTAGAAATCTAATAATCTTGCCTTCTAAAATTTGAGGCGTTTCGGTGCATATAATTTCAAAATATTTTATAAACTTACTTTGAAAGCTATATACTGAATTAGCGTCGAATCCAGCTCTTTTTATTCTTTGTTTGCTAGCTTGGCCTAAATATGAAGAAGAATTTAACCAATAAGTAAGTTTCGTTGTTGTTATACTGTATGTACAGTACTGTACTTTACTGTGCTGTACTGTACACTTACAGTATACTGTACTGTACACAGTACTGTACTTGTGCCTGCACTCAACATGTACTGTAGGTATATCGTCCTGCCAGTCGGTGGTCCGTTACTCTACCGTGTACTGTACAGTACATGTACAGTACAGTGTACTGTACGTGTACCGAGAGAGAATTTTGAATGGAGTACAGTACTGTACAGTACAGTACTGTACTATACTGTACTGTACAGTACTGTACAGTACAGTTAAAAGGCATACTGTACAGTACAGTACAGTGTACAGTACAGTGTACTACTAGTACTGTAATAGCGATGGCTTTTATACAGTACAGTACTGTAATTAATGGACAGTACTTGTGCCTGCACTCAACATGTACTGTACTGTAGGTGTATCGTCCTGCCAGTCGGTGGTCCGTTACTCTACCGTGAACTGTACAGTACATGTACAGTACAGTGTACTGTACGTGTACCGAGAGAGAATTTTGAATGGAGTACTGTACTGTACTGTTAAAAAGCATACTGTACAGTACAGTGTACTGTACTACTAGTACTGTAATAGCGATGGCTTTTATACTGTACTGTAATGGACAGTACAGTACTGTACTTGTGCCGGCACTCAACATGTACTGTAGGAGTGTAGGTGTATTGTCCTGCCAATCGGTGGTCCGTACTCTACCGTGTACCGAGAGAGAATTTTGAATGGAGTACTGTACTGTACTGTTAAAAAGCATACTGTACAGTGTACTGTACAGTACAGTACAGTACTACTAGTACTGTAATAGCGATGACTTTTATACTGTAGGATGGTCTGAGTACAGGGTACAGTACTTGTGCCTGCACTCAACATGTACTGTAGGTGTATTGTCCTGCCAATCGGTTGTCCGTTACTCTACCGTGTACCGAATTTACAGTGTACAGTGCACTGTTTAGAGTATACAGTACTGCACACTGTGCTGCAAAGTTGCACGAAAACAAAACAACAGGATTACCACATTCATCTGAAAACACTGTGGAAAATTTCTATCCATCATCAATCAATAAAAGTGGCAAGGAAAGCCGAATGCTATCGTAAAAAGATTACGTCGTCCTATCCTAACTCTATCCAACTAGTTCGATACAACCCACTATTTTCAAGTCGCTTTATCTTGCTTGGATCACGTTAGAAATGCAATGACTGGTACACTCGGTAGCAAGACTAAAGTTCAGGTAAGTGAGAAAGGGTTCTGCCATTTTTGTCCCACAAACTTTTGTTGTTTCACTAGCCAAACGACGCTTGCCTACCAATGGACTTCTTTGAGCGTTATATCCAACAAACGCGACACCATCACGATCCTAGTTGACCATGACATGCAATAAGCCCAACGATCAACTGCATCAAGGATGTTGAACGTAAAAGCAATCATCAATTGCAAAAAGTCAACTCTGTTTTGAAATACGCGTCGATGTAAATAAATAATAATAATAAAATACTGGACCATACGAGTACAGTATCTCCACGCATTGATGACACTGGCTCATTTTTCCACTTGCGATCGAGTTTCATTTTCTCATTCATTCCACTTGTACTTGACCCATTTGGGGACCTATTTTCCCATGGCATAGTCATACAATGAATAAATGATTGGAGATAGGAGGCATTCTCATCATCAGGGCTTGTAGCATTGGATGATGAATGATCGATGCTCAGTTGGGAAATCGCTCATCTTGAGAATATTGCGACCGTGTCTCTCGTTTTTCACTCAATTCGACTATCCTGCTACAGTACTGTACCGCTTAGACACTGCTACTGTATGCGATTGCTTTGCTATCGTCATCAGCAAACACAGCACAGGTACTCTGCTCTCCACTCTACTCTATTCTCCATCGACTGCCGTGTTATGCTTCCAGTACGATGATCCAGTTTACTATTCTTGTTAGCTGACTCGACTACCCTACTTGGCAAGTCCCCGGCATCAGTAAATTGACTACCAAACAGAAACGAATAAATATGAAAGAGTTGGGAGCCTACTTTACCCCACCATAGGCAGTGGATCAAAATAGAAAATCCTTCCCACCTTTCCCAGTCAATCAATTGCATTTAAAATCGTCCAAAAGACATTATTTTACGTCTTGGTTGCCTTCAAATAATTTTCGTGTCTATGCACGGATAGCATGGCTGGAATACAACTCTTGGCATGAATAAAAAGAGAAAAAATCGCCATACTTTTCTCTACACTATTGTACTATGTCTGATTCTTGTTAAATACCGTAAAAGACAGTACTGTATTGTGTCTCTAGTTTTTTTTGGGGGGGGGGGAGAGCTAGGGAACTGTTGCCATCAAGACACGAAAACGACATAGTACAATATAGACTACACTCGAGGTTAATGTACACTGTACTACAACAGCACTATTCCATACAGATAGGAAAAGAGAAAAAATAATCATAATATCAATAAAAATACAGTAATAATATCGATTGTTTCCATTTGTCATGCAAAACGATTGAAAATCTTCGGCCCGTGACAGGTGCACTTAGCTGCTCCAACGCTACTGATACTGAGATTGGCGATTACGGAATCGTAGTAATAGTGCACGTTATATTTCCAGATGAGAACGATGAATCGTAAAGTGCTTGGAAATTGCAGAATGCAGTATAGCATTACGGAATCGTAGTAATAGTACGCTTTATATTGATAGAGAAGGATGATGAGTAGGAAAGTGCTTTTTAGAATGCAGTCCACGATGAAGGGAATCGTAGTAATAGCGCACTTTATATCCTCGTACCTTGTATTTCTAGACAACGATGACGAATAGTAATGTGCTTTTTAGAATGCAGTCTACAGCACGATGAAGGGAATCGTAGTAATAGCGCACTTTATATACTCGTACCTTGTATTTCTAGGTAACGAGGATGAATAGTAAAGTGCTTTTTACAATACAGTCTACGATGAAGGGAATCGTAGTAATAGCGCACTTTATATTCTCGTACCTTGTATTTCTAGGCAACGAGGATGAATAGTAAAGTACTTTTTAGAATGCAGTCTACGATGAAGGGAATCGTAGTAATAGCGCACTTTATATTCTCGTACCTTGTATTTATAGACAACGAGGATGAATAGTAAAGTGCTTTTTAGAATGCAGTCTACGATGAAGGGAATCGTAGTAATAGCGCACTTTATATCCTCGTACCATGTATTTATAGACAACGAGGATGGATAGTAAAGTGCTTTTTAGAATGCAGTCTACGATGAAGGGAATCGTAGTAATAGCGCACTTTATATCCTCGTACCTTGTATTTATAGACAACGACGATGAATAGTACAGTGCTTTCTACGATGACGGAATGGTGGTCATCGATAAAGGACGATGAAGAGTAAAGGGCTTAGCTAACTTAGTAAATTACGTAAAATTTACTAAATTAGCTAAATTATACAATCTACTGTAGTATAGGGTTAACGCAATCGTAGCGATAGCCCAGTTTATCTACTTTATACCTATTGTACTGTACTGTACTGCATAGATAAGGATGATGAGTAGTCAAGTGCTTTATAAAATTACGGAATAGTAGTCACCAATAAAGATGATGAAGAGTAAAGTGCTTGGACATTGTAGGATGCAGTCTAGGATGAACGGAATCGTAGTAATAGTGCATTTTATATCCTCGGTACCTTGTATTTCTAGACAGCGACGATGAATAGGATAGTACTTTCTACGATGACGGAATGGTGATCATTGATAAAGATGATGAAGAGTGAAGGGCTTGCAAATTACACAATACTACACTGCACGTTCTATACTTCGAGTGCAGATCCTATTTATTAATTGGAATAACCATCACCATTGCTGCTGTTGCTATTTTTGATCTTATTGATGTCATGCCGAGAGAATTTTCTGTTCATGTCTACTAGTACTAGTAATCAAATCGACGCGGTGGATAGTTTTTGTTGAGCTAGACTAGAAATGAATGTAATGCCTTGGTTGTTGGCAAAAATGGATCAAAATACAGTGTCTTTTGTTCGGAATGCATCAGTTTTGATCCCAACCGAATTTTATGCATTACCCAAAAATGCAGACAGGAAGCGTGGAAACGGCATTACATGGATGATATGCATAATCGTAGTCTTTGACTTGTACCGTAATCCACTCTCTGAGTACAAAATGATGAGAACTATATATTTAAGACAGTCATTGACATTGATATTACCCGTAAAGAATTGGATGAATGGCTTTAGAACTGCACAGCACAGACTACAGACTACTCAAATACGGAGAAGGCAGTATGCATGTTCCGATGGTCGATAGGCAAAGAACTGTCATGATGTAATAATGGTTATGATTCGAGCATAACGGAGAGAATGCTTTCTGAAACGCTTCGTCTTGCCATCACTTCCAATGAATAGAATCACTTTATACATAAAGTACACCTATTAATCGTTCCCTTTTAAAATGAAAAGCTCTCCGAAGGACGTAGCTTACTTTGAGCTGCTATGTAAAAAAAAAAAACATTACTTTCATTTCTATCATTGTAAGCGTCCTGTAAAAAATGGAAGAGTATATTACTGTAGAAATATATACAATAGCTATATACTGTATATAACGGATACAATTATATTCAAAACCTTTTGTATATAATATATATCTCGACGAAAAGTTTACTGCCAATGATACTTAAAGCAAGCTCTTTGTTAAAAAAGTCAAATTATTTTTAAAAGTTAAAATTGATTCTCTGTCCATAGAATTTATCGCAATCGAAACAACCGGATTGCATTGATAATATCCGTAAGCTGCCGAAGGAAATAACTCTAAAGTAAGCTAATTTTTTTCATCAACTTTCACTTTGTAACGAATTAAACGGTAAATTGTATAGGACACCATTTATTAATTAGTTGAGGTAATTAGTACGCTTTCGTACCGGCGAAATTGTATCAATCATCGTTAGGTCGTAGGCTCAAGTTTATCATGTTCCAATTGTAAAATTATAATAAGGAAATATATCTATAACTATAAAATGACTAATAAAGTGGTAGTAAAATTTTATTGTTTTAGAATAGAGATTATCCTTAAATATAAATCAGTCCTGCCAGTTTGAACTATAGACAACATTTCTCACACATGGATGACGTAGTTTAATAAAAAAGGAAAGCCCAAGCTTAGTGATTGCCACAAGTACCGTCGATAGTATACGTCAAGTATTCAAAATTTCCATTGACATCGCTATTCTATCATTTTTCAGGATATTCTCCTTTTTAGACACAGTGACGCTCTGTCGATGTGCACAAGTTTGTAGGGTAAGATGAATTCAATTTTGCTACATTGTACTCACCTAGAAAATATTCATGACATCATCAGCATAATTTTGTACTAATCTATATGGAATTGCGCATTACATATATTATCATGGTTTAGACCTGGAATACTTTAGCTTTGGATGGTAGTAATTGGCAACATGTAGATCTCTTTTGCTTTCAAAAAGATATTGAAGTATGAATACCAATGCCGTTGATATTGATATACAAATTTAACGCTATATTAACTTAAGTTTGATATAGCCAAAGTGGCTACTTAAGCAATATTATTGACTGTATACGATAGCTATCATTAATGAAGCATTGTTCATGCATCATCCTAGTGTAAAGTTATCGAGAGGATTGCACAACGTTGTGGAGGCTTTTTGAAAACGCTTAATATTCGAGGATGCATAAAAGTTGGAGATAATGCTTTAGAGTATGTTTTAAAATTTTTCCGACTTCATTATAATCTCAATTATTTATTTATATTTGAAACCACAAATATTTGATCACGTATTATGGAATTCAATTATTCAGGACATTTTCCCAACATTGCCGATACATAGAAGCACTAAAGTTAGAGGGATGCAGTGCTATAACGGATAAGTTCGTATTTTTTTATTGCTTATGTATACTGTATTGTCACAATAGACTATTTTGATTTTAAAGTTTGCCTTTTTATTAATGTGCTAGAACTTGCATAAGTCTTGGAAGAAACTGCCCTTATTTACGATATCTAGATATATCTTCTTGTTCGGGAGTTGGCGATGATTCTCTAATAGCAATAGGGTATGAAACTGCATAAAATGAAGTTCGCTTATCACTCATGTGCTATATTGTATGTAGTTTGTTAGCTAGCACAATGTATCTAATAGATGTCTGTATATACGCCGTAGCAATGGTTGCGGTTCATTAAGTTATTTAGATATTTCATGGTGTAATCGGATTACTGATAGTGGCATCAAGAATTTAACGAAGGAGTGCCCCAAACTTCGAACTCTACTAATGAAAGGTTGCACTCAGGTGAGTGATATACACTCTAAGAAAATACCTGAAATAGGATGTTTTGCTTTAAGTTCTTGATTTTATATGTCCATTAGTTAACGGATGATGCAGTTATTACAGCAGCAAAGAATTGCAAGGAATTGGTTATTTTAAATTTACATAACTGTATAGTAAGTAATTTATCTGGAATAGACATGCAGCTGCTAAAATTTATTGCGATATTTCCTAATGCATTCAGTTTCTAATCATCGGTTGATTTTCAATGGACATTTTATCATAGCAAGCTTATTTTTATTGTTAGGGTATCCATGATGTTTCTGTTGAAGGAGTTAGTGTAAATTGTCATAGCCTAGAAGAGTTATGCATGTCAAAGTGCGACCTAATTACAGATGCTTCCTTGAAGTATCTGGGTCACGGTTGTAAACATTTAAGGTATTTAATGAACGTTTAAAGTTATCAAGCATAAACAACTCCCAATTCACATTTGTATATTTCAACGAACATAGAGTATTAGAGGTTGCCCACTGTTCCAGTTTAACGGATAATGGCTTTCAAGTATTGTTAAAAGTATGTGATATAAATCGCTACTGACGCATTTTAGAATAGACAAGAGTCATTTAGCATAGCAATTGGCTAAGATTTAATTGCTGGCACTAATGTTATCATTTTATTATGCAGAATTGCTGCGATATTGAACGACTAGACTTGGAAGACTGTGCTAGGGTATTAAATAATATGTAATCAACTTTATAGCATTAACGGTCGTCTATTGACGTTGTTATCATATATTTGTGTAGATATCAGATAATGTGTTAAATGAAATGGCATTGTATTGTCCAAAGTTGCGTTCTTTGGTAAGCAATCTCGTCTCCCCCTAATTGCTACGACTTTTTGTATAGGATAATTAACGTGGATTTTGACATTTATAACCTAGGTTCTATCGTATTGCGAGCATATAACAGACTCTGGTATACGTAAGATAGTTCAGAGCCCTATTAAATATAATATTGAGCATTTAGAACTCGATAACTGCCCACAACTCACTGACGGCACTTTAGGCCAACTACAGTAAGTAGCAACAACGCTATCAAGTGCAACGTTGTATTTGGCAGAGATTACAATCTTATAAAGTATTGATTAAATTTCACCGACTTATTTGAATAGTGAATGTCGTAATCTGAAACGTATTGGATTGTATGATTGCCAAGGCATTACCAAAAGTGGCATTAAAAGACTGATGGTGTGTAACGTATCTTTGATGTCATACTGTAAAATTGGTGCGATAAATCGTTCAAGGGTAACGATCATAATTGTATTTTTTCTATCTAGAATCAGTTACCATCTGTACAAATTCATGTATACTTTCCTCCTGCAACGCCAGCTGATCAAGCAGAAACTGCGAGAACTAGAATGTGTAGATGCTGTCATATATTGTAATAAGTCGTGTAAACAATCTACATTACACTGGGTGAATGTTCTCAGACAACCATTAAATCTGTGAAGCCCGGTGAAAAGATCGGGTTTAATTTAAGAAAAAATGAAATATATATCGTAAAAATTTGTATTATATTGGCCTAAACTAAAAACTACATCGATCCTTAGAAAGTACATTTTTAGGGTCTACTGTATACGAAATAATATCTCCTTAACGTTCTATGCAATTCTCGTATTGAATTTTAAAATCATCATCATTTTTTGGAATTGTAATTATATAGCTGATCTTTCATTGCGGACTTATTGTAATGTATCATCGTCTGTGATTATAATTTTAGCAGACCTTATCACAACCGTATCTCTGCCGTTTATTTACCACGGAACTCCTACCTAAACTGTCAATGCTGATGTTATTACTTGTTAATGATCAATGTACGAATGTAATTTAGCTGGGCTATTTGTGTGAATTTCTCTAAACAAGTCTAACTGAAAGCATTTAGCCAAATAGAGATATATGAAGTATACATATGTACGTATAAAGTTATATAAATATTTAGATAGATGGTATATACGTGTGTGAAAAACACAGATACTGGTATGAATTTCGTGCCAAATGCTCACTAAACTAGCTAATATAATGACCCAAAGATAAATTGTAAAGCCGTTATGAGTAGCCAAATATGGTAAAGATACGAATATCTTATGTACAAATGCTACGGCAATTATGCGGTATTAAAATACTAAATTAACGACAAGTGTACGAGGAAAAAACACAAGAACACCTTATTGTTTAACATATCGATACCATTTTGCTGTTATATCATTTATTTGTAAAAAATTGCGTAGGCATGGTATTATTTCGTTGATATTACTGACCTATCACAGTACAAATATATATTTGTACATATATATATATATACATACTCGTAAGTGATCTACATACTCACATTACTTGAACAAATCGTAGGATATTGAAGCTAGTTACTAGCTAAATTACCATTAGTAAATTGTTTATAGTGGCCAATAAATATATAGGATATCTCAAAACCATGTAATCCGATTACATAATGCCAAATGAATTATGTATCTGTTAGTAGATGATTATTTGATGTCATAAAAGTATTCAGCGTATTCCATGGGCATGCAATTCTTCAGTTACGCGTTTTATATAGTCAGGATCTGGATAGCCATGACCACTATAGTTACTTTGCCATTCAGTTTTATGATGGATATCATTCCATACAATAACATTGTCAGCTCCGCTTGTTGATGATCGTCCAATGGCAAATATTAAACTGCGTGCCCAAGCGATCTGAAGTAAGCGAAGTACCTACAGTGCAATTAATACCCAATTTTTAACACAGTAATTAGTTACAGTATCTAATTAGAATGCAATAAACATGACTAGCAGTACAAAATACGCTAACCTAACGTGTGCTAGTAGTACTGTTCGGGAGTGAGCAGTTTGGTAAGAAACTATCAAGGGCGGAACACATACCTCTTGTCCTTTAGCAGTATTTGGTAAGTAAGCTACTCGGGGAAAAGCATTTGCATGGTACCTCGCACCAGGATTGGGATGCTGTGGCCCCTAAAATCATAGAATGATGAATAATAATTATTAATTAATTCATTATATAAACCTACCAACTGCTGGACATATACCGACAACAAGTTTTATTATTTTAATCCACAATGATAACCTGTATGCCACTTCGAAAATTATAGGTAATAACAATAGCCGATGTAGAGTTAAATCCAGGTATTTGCATCCCATTCTGTACTACATAGGTCATTGTTCCCTCAGGTTGATTTCCAGTCTTTATTCCATGCAACGTGCGACATTTTGGACATTCTAAAAATTCAGACTGTATTAAAAAAGATTGATATGCGATTAAATATTTGAATTGATTCAATATTGTCTACTTAGAAGTCCTGGACAGTATTTGTATCTTGATCTAATGTTACATTTATTGAGAAAAGTGGATATTTCAGTCATTCGACTGTTAACATCTCAAATTTACATCTAAAGATACATTTACACATTATGGTGAGAATATCAATCGCCTTTAGTACTTGAATATTTATCACGTTATCATGGTCTTACAGTTTTACTTTGCACACACGCGAAAATACACTCGTCGTGAAAATAATGCTTGCACTGGCTAAGCATGACGACACGACTGCTACTTTCATCTTCGTTACTAAAGCCTGATGCAGCTGTCACTTCTTCAAAGCATATAATGCAGTTCTGTAACGATAATAAAATTGAAAGGGGTGGAATGATATTTCAATGTTGTCAATTTTAACTAACAGTCATGCATCGAAATAGCAGTAGCATTAAAAATGTGTCTATTGACTTTTGAACGTTATAACTGTACCGAAATACTCAATAGTTATAATACAGATACGAGCATACACCCTATAGCAATCTAACCTCTAACTCCAATACCCTTTAGCGAGCTAACAATAAATAAGCTAACATTGTATAGCTAGATGATACTTTTAATTTAATAAAGATCGATGTTATACTTGCTCAAAAATATCTATTTTCGTATGATTACTGAACTTCAATTATAGTTACTGAGCTAGAATGGACTTTAGGAGTTTTCAATGATGCAAGTTATCATTTGTCACGCATAGACGAGGTATATATTACTAATATGCAAACTGCAATTGATCCTACGCACATTTGTAAGCAGTTATCAAGGAAAAGGAACATTACTATATGCATCTATCCATGGTAGATATCCAATACCATCATACATAATAGCAACAAATTTTTCAATCATTTTACCTCATCAGGCAATTGTTGATTATCAACTGGTAAGATAAAATCAGCTAGCTGTTTATACTTTTGCTTATGCAATTTCCGATCCCATGCTGAAACATTACTACGTGGCGACTGAGTCAAATCAACGGCCGTCTTTTCTGAGTTTTCTCCTTTCTTTTCAATTGCAGAAGAGTTTGTCCCTTTAAGATCGTCGTTGTTGCCTACGAAGAATTTGTTACAATTACTCTTTGGGATCATTTCGGTTCATTAAATCTCAATCGACAGCGTTAAGGAGAACATGCTTTTAACATTCTGCCAAGACACTATGGCATAGTTATATTTTGCTACTGTAGGTTGCTAGCGTTGGAAGATAAATTAGTCAATGAAAAGTTATTACGTTATTAGGCCTATAGAATAAGACCTGTAGAAAATTCTTTCTTATGGAGAGAATCGTCTTGCATATCACTATCCGTAATTATTGGTAAAGTATCTTTGTAGCTTCCGTAAATATTTCTTCGAATTTTTCTTTTGAAACCGCTGTAAGTATTTCGTTGAAAGTTTTTTTTATAATTGATCGTATAAGGTAAGCCAATGACAGACAAGTCCACATCCTTTTTCCATTGGTTTTTGCTTCTCGAAAATTCCTGCTCGATTAATTCATTGGCATCGTCCCTATAAGGAATCCATTCATTGTGTTCTATTTCCCATTCCCATGCGATGCCCTCAGCGATAGTGGAATCGGCTGCAATATCGATTTGTCGAATCGGAATTATGGTTGGCAGATTGGGTTGATCTGCTGTAAAACGTTCACAATTGGACACATTATTATTCTTGTTACACACGATGGATAATTGGATAAGAATAGGTAACACTAACAGCAAGTGTAAAGAATACGTATACCAAATAGGAGGAAACAAGGTTGAGAGAACTAATATCAAGCCAGGGGGCCCTTTTCTGATGAGTTTAGCTGCCTATCGAACAGTTATTTCACACTCTCTCACTACCGTTACTATCATACATGATGAACGATTCATGGAAATAAAACACTACAGCAATCGTTTTACTGATTTGTCTGACTAAACTGAATTGCTAGAAGACACGTTTTTGAGCGTTTGGAGCTAAAATCTCATCTGAAGAAGGGAGTCCATAAGTTAATCACTCCTCAACGTATCGCTAAATCTGACACAATCTACCAACTACCAAGTAGTAGTAGTTAGTATCTATCATCTTGAGCAACAGTGCGAATTGACGATCAAACCGAGTTAACCTTTACCATTGCCAAGGTTAATTTACCACAAAGGCTAAAACTAAGATAAAAACAATATCAACAGCTAGGTTTTGGATGTGCTACTCCATGAAAAGAAGACAAATGAAATAGTTCCATCCTTCGACTTTTCTTTCACAGTACACTCAGGTCTAATAACAAGGATTGAATAACGAAAATAACAGTCTACACTACATAACTGATCAGTGAAATGGTTCCAACAAGACTGTAGGCATCCACCCTTCGACTTTTCTTTGACTGTATCAACGCTAAGGAATAACTTTAATAGTATCAGAAGGATTTAATAACGAAAGTAAGATCCTGTACTACGCAACCGATCAATCCTATAGTTCCAACAAGACTGTGGGACATGCATCCTTCGACTTTTCTTTTCCTGTATCAAAGCGAAGCGAGGATTTCAATAGAACACTATCAAGATTCAATAACGAAAGTAAGTATACAGTAACCTTGACTGCAAAGCTGACATTTCAACCTATCCAAGTGGCATTTTATCTACAAGCTGAATCCGTCCAAGACACAGGATGAACACAGAGGTATTGCATGGCAAAAGGCTTAGCCATGGCACCCCATGCACTCGACAAGGGCAACTTTGCATCGTAAACATGCTAAAATGAACTCTTACCCTGTTGGATTTGCATCTCGTTGCATAGGAAGTTGACAATGCAGCCTTGCAATTGCACCGTTTGTTGGCCACGATCAACTCCTTGTCGCAAAGATTGGCACTGATCGGCAGAGAAATAGCGCCAACTTCCAAAATGAACGTCTAAAAATTGCCAAATTCGGATCTTTTGATTTGCTGATGAACAACTTGCGGTAGCCATGACTAGCTATCTCCGAGCTTAGGTGTAAATGAAGACTTAATTTATTTATTTATTTTTTTGCTGATGTCGGCACTATACCGTACTGTACTGTACAGTGCTAAAATGATGTCACCCTTATCCTAGGTAACAGGTACTGTAGAAGAGTACTTAGTACTGCAGAGTGTTGATCTTCGTCTTGGTCCCTCAGGCAGGGGCGTAAGTCATGTTGTAAACCAGGTTGAAATAGGCTTGTGTGTGCTGTGGCCTAGAGTACAGTACAAAGCACAGCTTTAGCTACAGTACAAACTGGAGAGTGACATTATTTTTGCGACTGACGGCCAGTTCAGTACTGTACAGTACTGTAGACTGGAGAGTTACAGTACTTGGATTGGAGATTGTACTGTAGCCTCCCGTGTGCTTAAAACAGATGTCATGGCACTTTGTTGGTGTGAGTCCTGCAGCCGATAGATTATCCATCATCTTGATTCGATTGGGCAGTGGGCAAGAATAGTTTTTTCTCTATAGTATTGATAAATCCATCTTTCTATACTGTAAGCTTGCCATGATATTGTATTAATGTCTAGAAATGGCCGCTTTTCATTCAATTAAAACTGAGATAGTTTGTACTTTGTTGGTACACTCATTTGGACTTCTTGCCCAGTCTCCTATACCAAACAACAACTTGATCAGACCCTAAATGAACTGTACCAACTTCGGATCCATACAGTAAACTGTACTCTCAAGTCACGTTTCAGTCAGTCTTAATCGACAACCCTGCGACATCTCTTTTCCTCAGCTCCAGCTGTCCTACAGTACAATCCTCTTGCTGTGACGTCATCGTTGTAAAAGGCATCCATGAAGGTTAATGGAGAGCCATGATGATGTCCTTTATTAATTAATTAATTGACTTATATGGAATAGAGAAGGATTTCAACCCAAAATCAAGGAGAACAAGTCTAAAGTGAAGAGAATAGAGGTAGAAACTGGAGAGAGAGAAGGTTTCCTTTAATGAATTCGAGCTCAGTACTGGATGTAGTGGCCGAACGTTCTCATCAACGGTGTATAGTGCTAGCCTAGTATGTGTCGCGTAGTGTTGATGGCGATATAGGGTTTATTATCAAGTCGTTGACAAAGACAGTCGGGTGAGCTACACGCCTTCATCAGCCAGGTTCTACAGTATATTGTTATAGTGACATCCATTTTGCTCGCTTGCTTTCGATGGTTCATTCCGCCATGATGGAAGTAAGACGAAAAGGCCACTTCAAGACCAACTTGATTGTTGATTTTGCCTTATTTCTATCGTGATTGCTCATATTCATCAAGCTATATAGGCAGTAGAAATATCGATGAGGCAACATCCATGCTTGCCTAGCCTACAGCGGCAATCCGTACACTACGGCCTACATTGCAAAAGCCATAACATCATTCGACTAGTCAAGACTGCCAATCAAGATGGTGACATCACCATTCTTCCAAGACAAAATCTACTCTCCATTACTAACAGGGCTACAGTATTATCATGTAAATTAATTCTACTGATTTAGTCTATCAGAAGAGGGATCAAATCTACGCCTACATTTTCTCGACCAAGGGGAAACAGTTCTTCCTTAAGCTTGATCAAGACTGCAGCGACAGCAGTTTGAGCATTTCCTGCAAACATCATCCTCTCCCTGTTTACTATACTGTACAAGTGTACAGACTCTGGAAGGACGAGGCCGATGAAAGTCTTCTATACTACAGAGTTGATAGGACTTTGCATTGGCCTTCAAGGCATTCTTTACAGCTTGCAAAAAGACTGAATTCAACGTAGCACAAGGAAGAGTTCATTTGCTTAGATTTCTACCAGTGCTGGGTAGTAGGCAGCGTATGGAGTCGAAATGAGCCTGCTATTAGACTGAAATAATACACCATCGTCGTTGATAGAAACACCACCAATCGGTGAGTATTTATAACGAGCTCACGAATCTGAGATTTGAGCTTTCCTTTCTTTTAATCTACTTTATTTGAAAACTCGAGCCAAGCACAATATCATACGCACGTTAACAAGACATAAGAACTGTGACAATGAATCAGCTCTACTAGGCAACAAGCAGTAGTTGACAGCACAGGCGATGTTACGACAGTGTTCACTCTGCTACCATCGAGATTTCTGCTGCAATCGTTGCCATGCTTACCGCTGACGATAGGAGATATTACTGAATCTGCTGTTAATTGAAGGGTTAATGCCGTTAGAAAGAGAGCAAGTTGCTACTATCGAGATTAATGCTGCAATCGTTGCCGTGCTTACCACTTACGATAGAAGATATTACTGAATCTGCTGTTAATTTAATGCCGTTAGAAAGAGAGCAAGTTGCTTCTATCGAGATTAATGCTGCAATCGTTGTCGTGCTTACCACTTACGATAGAAGATATTACTGAATCTGCTGTTAATTTAAGTGTTAATGCCATTAGAAAGAGAGCAAGTTGCTTCTATCGAGATTAATGCTGCAATCGTTGTCGCGCTTACCACTTGCCATAGGAGATATTACTGAATCTGCTGTTAATTTAAGTGTTAATGCCATTAGAAAGAGAGCAAGTTGCTTCTATCGAGATTAATGCTGCAATCGTTGTCGTGCTTACCACTTGCCATAGGAGATATTACTGAATCTGCTGTTAATTTAAGTGTTAATACCATTAGAAAGAGAGCAAGCTGTTACCATCGAGATTAATGCTGTAATTGTTGCCGTGCTTACCGCTTACGATAGGACATGTTACTAAATCAACTGTTAGCTTAATACCGTTAGAAAGAGAGCAAGTTGTTAATAGCTGCCTCTTGAACCCTTAAAAAGGGCCCGAGGGTAGCTGAACAATTGCCTACTTTCTGTAATTCCAGTACAGTATAGGAGATGCTGCCTGACTGAACAAGAATACCAGCACAGTAAATGCTATAGAGCAACGTTGTATTGCAACAGCTATTCGAGTAAGAGCTAGGTTAAACAGCTAGACTTTCTGTCACAAATCCAACAACTGGACGAAACGCTTAAGACAATTCTACACATATATATAAGCCAACTAAAAATAGCATGCAGTACAATGTACACATCAATTCAATGTTTTCAGAAGATAGAGATAGAAATGCAATCACTCGATAATGGCCTTCAAGTATGAATTCTACATTATTCTATAAATATGGAATTTTCTTCTTGATTTACCATCACTTTGACATAGTGGATTGATAAGAACCTTTTCTACCTCTAAATGCTATCAATTAATCGATAGGATTTAGAATGGCATTGCTAATTTTAGTTTCAGCAATTCCGTATGCCACTCACAATTGTGTTCATTATTTGCACGATTCGAAAGATACCAGTGCTGTGCGAGTACAACCAGTTACGAATAAGATTACAACCTGCTATCCTATTTATGGACATTTATTCCAGTACTGTGCAAATGCCATGTTAGGGTTAGATCATGGACCACTAGATGCTTGGTCCTTGGTTATAGGCTATAATGACACTGGAAAGAAGAGTTTTGCATGAGTCGTGTGTAAGCGAACAACATAAAGGCGATGCATGGACAGCGATATTGGTTCCTTATGTAATCGAAATTGTAGCTATGATGTGTAGTCTAATTACAGTGCTACAATGCCATAAACAATAATCTTTACCTGCATTCATGTAGTAACTAAATTTGATCTCAATTGATTATGGATTAGGTACCAAAATCATTCTGACCTACTGAAGTTAATCTACACGAAGGAAATGAATCCAAAGAAAGAACCTTGCAAGGACATTGCCTGCGCAATTCAAGTCTGTTTAAGAGGTAAATGGTGAAGTAGATATTCTTGATTATCACTCAAATATTCATTATGATGTGTATAAAACGTAATAATGCGCTTGATGCAATAACAAATCCTAAACAGCAAATGCTACACTAAATAAATATCCGTCACTGTCATTGCACATTAGATCTGCTATTCAATCCATTAGCTATAAACTAACTATCTTTTTAATAATTATTATTAGATAATCATTATCAAGAAGATAAATGCAAAGATATACTCGAAGCCATGAGACGTTGCTGTCTTAAGCCAAATGCAAAAAATAGCATTTGCTGCTCAGGATTTAAGTCTAAAGAGTAATTTATACGTGCTAACATGTGGACAACAATGCAGTTCGCAGTCAAGAAATTCTGTGCTACTTATCAAGATCGATCAACTTGATTACAGTATCTTCTTCCGCAACATTTAACGTGCCTGTTAATATATTATCGTTTATATTATTCTTTGAGTCTTGATTGAGCTACAGGATACGTTTCGTTACGTCTGAACAGCGTGTTGAACAATTTCCAAACACCATCAGACAATGGTTATTGCTACCGTCTTTGGGAGCATCCAACTTGATGATACCTTTATATCGCTGTCGAATATCGTACAGGTATGGCATCTGGGTATTCAAATCTTGAACAATTCCTTTCCAACTGTACCGCAACCATGTCATACAGCAGTGTTAGTCTATCTAGCACCTGTCTATTCCGGTATCTCGTTGGTTAATTTCAAAATTAATTGTTATTAATTAAAAGTAAGATGTAAATACCATAAAAACATACGATATACAATGAAAGCCTGTTTGTTCTTCGTTGGTATAGCCAATTAAAATCCAAGTCTCACTTCCATCTCTACTATCCATGCCGTTTGCAGCATCGCTTGCAGACATAACATTGCAGATTTAATGATACATTATATTATTATATACGAGTAGTTGAAAATAAAATCTACTAAATTCTATTTCTTAAATTATCAAAAGACATCCATACTACTCGTGCAACCTTCAAAATAAAAGCAATATCGTGTTTTGATCTATTACGCATCTCACTGAACTAGCCTATAAAATTGGTACTCTTATACATTCTTAACGATGTTAACATACTGTTTACAACTATAAGATTGTATTCTCCTTAGCCTGCGTTGAAGCCTATTCTAGATTGTAAGTTATACCTAGCATTTTAGTAGACATTTAATGTTACTTTTAGCTGTCGTACCTGTAGGCACGTTCGGCAAATTCCGGTACGATTTCATATCCAATTGAATACATACAGTATAATGATTATGACAATGATAGATGAAAGTGCAATAATTACTTTGTAATGCCGTTGGCAGTAATTCAAGAGCGCTGTCTGCAGTGATTCCTGCATTCTTGCTATCCCATGAGGTTTATAAAGGGAGGGGCATGTTCCTTTCACTCCAAAGTATAAGCATAATTCTCTAAACCAGCTAAAATTACATTTCATAAATAACATCTGGGCCTTATATACCGTCTCTAAATTGTTACTACTGTCCCGCTATAGTTACGTACTTGTAATTAGACTTGAAAAAACTACATTGAAGAGTACTGCAAATATTATGATAACGGAGAGTATAGAAAGAAATTAAATTCAATCTTTATTGATAGGACATGTACTTTGCCTGCCTTTATAAAATTTTATTTTAAGATGTGATCTTGCTACTAATAAGGTATACTATACAAATCTATACTAGTAGCTCTTTCACCCATTTGTAAATAAAGACATTAATAGCTTAAAAGTAACTACGATAGTAGAATTAGATTGAGTTGTAAGGAATGCTAGCACTATAACCGAAGACAAAAAATATAACATGGCGACGATGGATACACGAAGGACAGTAGAGTATGTTACCTTATCATGACCTCATTAGCCGCAAATTACCAGTAATGGGACCGAAAATTAATAGGGTCAATAGACTTTTCAAAACCTAGAACGCATCTTCTTGGCATACTGGATTTAAGCAAATAATATTACCTAGCGTAAATTTAGATTTTGGAAATAAGAGATAATTTATTGTAAGCGATGGAGAGTACGGTGTATATTGCCACTATTACTGAGCTAAATCATGCCAATGCAACACTTAGAATAGCGCATGAAAGACAAAAGTGTAAATCAATATACTTTATTTATATATAACATGTAATAGTACATTAATTATAAACGTAAATGATGATTTCACTCCTGCACATTACATGGAGAAGATTATGTTATAAACCTTGTCATTTTACTAAGAAAGGAAATTCTACTGTCATCAGCGATACAGTCATGACTAGCAGTAACATAAACTTTTCTCCTCAGATTTGGTTGACAGTATAAGCTAAAGCTTATGTACATAAAATTTCAGCCAAATTTGATAAAAGTAACCTAAGCTATAACAAATAGATTGAATAAAATGTCTGCAAAATTGCGAAAAATGAACAAGAATGTAAATAGAGTCGCATAGATTAACATACGTATAGTAGTGAACAAAATAATTATCACTAACGGAAGACTGTAATGAAACTCCGCACAGGTTGTGTTATACTTTACAGTGAATTAGCGACAATATATTCTGTCTATGACTACAGACTACCACCTCAATTAAAATGAATAATGATTTATGGTAGAGTTGATCTGCTAGTGATAGAACTATGAGAAATCTATTCAATAAACAAGAAGATCTACAGTAAGATATTTTTGAGGGTATGCAGTGTTATCCTTTTAAGCCCAAAGCAAACAGAGTATTTTCTTGCTCAGGATTTACTTTAAAGCTTAAAATGCAAATAACACTTGCCAATTACTATACAACGAAAGTGATTCACATTACAATAAATTTGACTTTAAATATCGAGATCTATCAATTCAGTCGTAGTATCTTCTTGCACGCTATTAAAGTTGACTTTTAATATGTTATCATCAATATTACTCCCGGAGTCTTGAATCGGCTGCAAGACTTGTTTCGCTACGTCCGAACAACGCGTAGAACATTTACGAAATATCATGAGACAATGTATATTTCCACCTTCTTTGCTGGTATTTAATTTCTTTATGCCTTTATATCGACGTCGAACATCGTAAAGGTATGGCATCTGGGTATTCAGATCTTTAACAATTTCTTCCCAACTGTCGTACAATAATTCAACACAGCAGCATTATTCTATCACGTATTAGTTTTATCTGACGACCTTATTGATTCATTTACGGTAAACGTAATACAAAATGTTCAAAAATAATATTTAACTATTGTACACATACGGTATGCAGTGGATACCAGGCTGTTTTTTGCTTGTATCACCCACTAAAATCCAACTCTTACGTTCATCTTCATTGTATACGCCGCTTGTTACATCGCTTGTAGAGAAATGGTAATAAATTGAATTCAAATAGTTCATAAGAAAAGTTATTTTACTCTATTTATAGCATTTTCAAAAAGGCAAAGTCATATATTGGTATTCACATCCATGGACTGCTAAGAGACCTTGTTTTAGTAGGTCTTTTAGTAGTCCATACCACATCTCCCTTAACTGGTCTATAAAATTTATACAATTATTCAATGTTAATTATATTGATGTCCGTATATAGCTACAGCAAGATTCTGTTGTTGCAGCTTATATTGGAGCTTACTTCTAGATTGCAATTATTAATTATACCTAGTATTTAGATTACTAGAGAACATTAAAGGTTTCCCTGGTTTACATACCTGTAAGCATGTTCGGCAGATTGTGGTACGACTTCATATCCAATTGGACACATATAATGATTATTGCAATGGTAGATGAAGGCACAATTACTACTTCGGAGCCCTGTTTGGAGTAATTCAAGAGCGCAGTCTGCGGTGACGCCTGAAGTTTTGCCTGCCCCATGAGGCTTATAAAAATAAGAGCATCTTCCTTTCACTCCAAAGAATATGCAAAGCTTTCTAAACCATCTAAAATTATATGCAAAAATATCATTTTATTTTCTTACTTTTACTATTTTATGTAAATGTCCTATGGTATTGACATGCAATCAATCTGGGAAGTTTTTATAAGAGGATCATGTAGGTACTTTGTTAACATAGAATATTGCACTCTATTTGTAGCCGATCGTTGTACTAGCGTAGCCTGCTGTACAGGACTGGCAGTAGTAATCATTTCATTACTATCATCTAACATTTTGATGCCATAAAATTAAATGTTGTCACAAATAATATAATATTGAGCTATAAGGGTGGATAAGCTAGTACTGTCCACTAAGGGTGAGTTCAAGACTAACAGTAAACAGTAAATAAAATACAACATGGATAATAATGGCAATGACTAGTCTGTAACAGACATTAATGCGCGGTCATTAGCGTCCATCATTACCTCATTAGCGTTGCATTGCCAGTAAAAGGGCCAAAATGAATTTCATTAAAAGGCTTTTCAAATCCCAGAATAGAAAGCGCATCCTCTTGCCGTATAGGATTTAAGCTAATAACATAGGTATCGATTTAGATTTTGGGAATCATTTCGGTTTCATAGCAACCCACTAATGCGTATGTAGTAGAATTTTTTACAAACCTTCCTGCTCCCAAAGTACTGAATAAATAATTCCAACATGAAACTACCGATGACATACCACAAGATTTCCAATACTGAGGTCGACTTATGCAAAACCTAGCCAGTACATGTTAACGAATATTGTAACTTTGTTATGACATGGTGTATATGAATGGTAATCAAATTAAAACTTTGGCATCACTCTCTGCTGAATACTATACGCTATTTGCTGGTATTCATATAGTGTATCATCTCTTACCATCTGCGCACATCTAGCATTTTTCTATTAATCATTAGCTCTTGATTCATAGTACATGGAACTATTTCCACTTTCTGTTTGTTTTTCTTGAGATATTTCTGCTTAAGATCGGGCTTACGCTTGGACTTTGTCGGTTTTTCCCAGTCCTCCAAGTCGATATCCCATGCACAACTCACTTTTTCACTCGGTTCAGATTGGATCTCCATCTAGTATATCGTTGTTGATATTGTATCACAGACAGATAAACTGTAAAAGATGATAGTATGACAAGTTGGTATTGTGATAGTCACAGTAAATAGAAAAGCATTGTACTATACTAAGGTTAGCATAGTGGTAGTTTGTATTGAAGAGTTAGAAGGCTTTGAAGATAACTGTAATGGCAGTATGAAAGTAAATCAACACTGTCGATTATGTAATTATCAAATCGATAGCACTATAGAGATAAACAAGATACTGTATGATTATACTTTGTCCCGATCGATGAAACAAGGTGCAGACCGGGGCCATGATGACTTTAAAATTAAGATTAATAATGATAGGAATAGGGACTACTGATAGAAATGACACAATGTAACCGTATCAGAGAACGAATGCTGTCATTTATGAATTAAAGCCGAATGGTTAACAGCAAATAATTTCCTATTTAACGTATAATATCAACAAACAACCAGGACCATATAGTTCCTGCTTGTCGTGATGACTGGCCCTGATAGAAACTATATAGCCTTATCAAGAAAGGAATACTGTTCTTCATGAACTGTTTAGGTGAAGCTATGTCATAGCAGACTTTAAATGAAGACTAGCAATGAATGATTTCCTAGTGTAAGTAATATAATATAACGTGTAACGTCAATAGAACCAGGTTTTAACTGACACTATAAAATCTGATCAAGTAACGAATGATGTTTTTTATAAATTCGTTCAACCCAACTACGTCGTAGTAGTATTCTAATATAAAATATAGCATCATTACTTAAGGCTAACAAGCAATCATTTTTCTCTAAAATGGATCACGTCAACAAATCGAATTATGTATGCTAGTTGTCTCCTTGGCTGAATGGGGGTGCAGATTGTCCCTTATTGATACTAGAAATTTAATTACAAAGACAACTTTAATGAATAATCCTATCAATAAATGAATGCTGCCATATATGAATTGGTAGAGTCCAGCGGCATCGTAGAAGATTTTCCGTTCAGACATGAATTACTACTAAGAATCATTTTCTACATGATGTCAACAAACAGATACAGGATAAGATGGATCCTATGATCGGACCGGATATGAAAAATGATTGCTCTATTGACGCATTGCTATCACAGTAGGGCTACTGCATCCATCCATTCACAACAATACACGATAGCAATCACAATAATCATCTTCAACATAAGCGATGTGAATATTTGGAAAGACTATCAAGTTGGCTGCTTGTGTTTACATCATAGTTTACATAACGTTTAAGTTGAAGAGTTCATTAGCAGTCCTGTTCAACTCATCGCAATCAAGTTGATCATTGAATTTTATTTCGCTATCGAGTAAGAGAGAACTTTAGTCTACAGTGGTCCTTCTAATACTATAAGTTGAATGATTTCGGTTACCTTTCGTCCAGGAAGAATATTCTGCATCCGATGGAAGAGAAGATGAATGGCGATGATAAACTTTGTTTGTATCGAGGACGGTTTGAAAATTGATTTTGAAAATTGGACCGGTGGAATTCCTCGTTCTACAATACAAAGTACAGTAAAGTTGACCGTATACTGTACCATTGGTACTGTAGTTCAGGTGATGCCAGCTATCGCATTGGAAATGGCCACTTGGCCAGCCATATTTACACTTAGTAGTTTTAACATTTGAAATTAACGACATAGCTAAAAACACTAATCATTGTACTATAGAATATAAAATGATGGAGCGTATATGAAGGTCTATCCTAGAATGGTGTATTTTCGACATGCATTGTAAAAATTGTTTGACAAATTGCACTCTTGGATGCAAAAGGGTGACTACATGTCTATTCTACGCGTCTACAGTATAACAATGGGTTGTTTTTCTTCCTCTTTAGCGGTAGCATAGAGATCTGGTCGTTCTTCCAAGTTGATCCCGGTGGAGTGCAAAGATGAGTACTTTACACTACCATAGTGCAATATGCTAAAAGTAGCCTACTACACTAGCTGTAAAAGAAGAGAAATAGTCCACGGCTGCTTAGGTTATTTTAAAATCAATGTCTTGGCCTGGTCTGGAAACGAGCCATGCGCACAACAGTACTTCCTCAGAGTCCGGACTACTGTACTTCCAGTACAGTACAGTACCCTCCTGACTACAGTACCTACTTTACAGTACACTATACTGTACACTCAGGATACAGTACTGTACAGTACAGTACAGTATAGCACAATACAGTACTTACTGTACAGTGTACTGTACAGTACTTCGCGCTCTCATTATGCAAGTACAGGACAGTATGCAGTCTAATTCCACTAGCTGTAAAAAAATAGAAATAGTCCATGGCTGCTTAGGGAATTTTGAAATCAATGTCTTGGCCTGGTCTTGGAAATGAGCCATGCGCACAACAGTACCTCCTCATTGTCCTGACTACAGTACTTACTTTACAGTACACTATACTGTACACTCAGGATACAGTACTGTACAGTACTGTATACAGTAGCACAGTACTCAGCGAACTCGTGACCACTACAGTACTTACTGTACAGTGTACAGTACTTCGCGTTCTCATTATGCAAGTGCAGGACAGTACAGTATGCAGTCTACAGTACAGTAATTCCAAAATGATTCTTGTTTTCAGAGGTACAGACATGATCTATCAATTTATTTTCGATTTTCAAGTTTCTGCGACTTTGTAAAATGCTATCATGACCAAGTACTATAGTACTGTGTCCAGTACTGGACTACTGGACTCTGCTGGAAGATGGGACAGGCAATGCGATCTGTAGGACAGAGTGGGCAGACAGCTGGCATGATGCTCTTTCTGTAGCCAACGACCTATACTGTATGCAATACAAAATAGTCCTCGATTGTCACTGACTGGAGTAGAAGCAGACTGCCAACCAGACGACACGTCATCGTATTGTGTCGTTCGTTGGATCGCTGCTGACTCATCCCGATAGTGCAGTTGTGACACTCACTCTTGAGTTGACACCAGACTCCAGAAAGTGAGTGTGACCTTTGGGTTGACAACATCAACACGTCAAGCCGCTCACGCCTCAAGCCAATCACCATTGCAACCATTTGTCCATGGCGACCATTTTCCCTCAAACCTTCTTGACAGCCATCTTGCTCCATTGGTAGGCAAAAAAAGAGCCCAAAGACTTGTCTCCATTGATCGATTTCAACGACCATTGCTACCCATGTAAGTAGAATAGACTCTCTCTACCAATTTGGAAAGCGATGCAAACGAACGACAGTCAGCCACTCAATCGTTCAATGAGATGGGCCCATTTTTAGGTACAGGATGTGGCTCAGATCGAGACTTGAACAGCCAACAAGTACCCCATCAACGATGTCTTCTATCCTTCATCAATTGACTACAGTAGCTATGAACATAGTAGGCCCACTACTTTTCTAGCTATCTTGGAGACGACACGATTGACATACACGCCATTGCAGTCGAAAGTAGGACTATGCCCCATGCTAGACTACGTCGAGCACGCTAAATTGCTGTGGTGATATTGAATGAGATACAGTTTCAAACAAGATCGATTGCAGATACCTTTACTCACCATTAGTTTACATCATCTCACTGATTGTTATCATCAACGCACATTGGGCTACAATTGATCGCAAATAGTCGACTCACCATGGATGATAGTCAACACCTATGCAGATTCAACGATTGAACTCGATCCGGATATTTTACTCACTCTTAGTTCAAATGATTCAAACTAACTGTTGTCATAGCCACCGCCAACGTAGTTTTGAACCAAGATCGATTGGAGATAGTTTACTTACTACTGGTGAACATCATCGAATTCGCTGTTATAATAGTCAGCACCAATGCAGACTCAACTAGGATGAATTTGTTATTTTACTCACTGTTCGTTTAAATTAGAGAACGGACAGTTGTGATAGCTAACATTGAACAAAGATCGATTAGAGATAGTTTACTCACTGTTCGTTCAAGTCATATAGCTGACGGTTATGATAGTCAACGCCAATGCAGATTCAACGAGGATCGATCGCATATTTTACACACTCTTCGTTTAAATCATCAAACTGACTGTCGTAGTAGCTAAGATAATTGACTCACCCTCAGTTTAAATCATCAAACTGATTGTCATCATAACTAAGATTGAACAAAGATCGATTAGAGATAGTTTGCTCACTGTTTTAGCTCAAGCCTTGTAGCTAATTGTCATCATAGTCAACGCCAATGCAGATTCAACGAAGATCGATCGCATATTTTACACACTCTTCGTTCAAATCATCAAACTGACTGTCGTAGTAGCTAAGATTGAACAGAGATCAATCGAAGATAATTGACTCACCCTCAGTTTAAATCATCATAGCTAAGATTGAACAAAGATCGATTGGAGATAGTTTACTCACTGTTAGCTCAAGCCTTGTAGCTGACTGTCATCATAGTCAACGCCAATACAGATTCAATTAGGATCGATTGCATATTTTACTCACTATTCGTTCAAATCATGGAATGGACTGTCGTGATAGCCACTACCTACGCAAATGAAACGAAAATCGATCCAAGATAGTTTGCACACTATTAGTTCAAATCATATGGCTGACTGTCATGGTAGCCAACGCCATTGCAGATTGAATTAGGATCAATCGGAAATGGCATTACTCTTAAGTACTGCAGTATCACTTCAAATAGTCAAACTTGCTGACATGATAGTCCACTAGATTCAACTAGGATCGAATAGAGATATTGATTCACAGTCAATCAATTGCTACTGATATTGCCATGATGGTAAGCTACTGCGTGAGATAATTCTACCTGGATCGGTTGAATAAAATCTTTCGACTCATCCAACAGTATACTTGAACTTGAGTCTATTTTCTTCCTACTTTGGATACGATGAGTGCTACCATTGGAGTAGACTTGGAGCTCGGAGTGGCTGTAAGGCGATCAACTTTGTTCTACCTTCTTGACTTGCAAGTTGAATCCGCTACGTAAACTGTGTCATCAATGGAGTAACTTTCTAATTTTATGCATTGACTGAAATCACCACAATCTTGCCTATCGCTATAAGGTCCCCAATAAGTAGAGCAAAGGAACTGATCGAGTGATTCTCTTATCTTCTCGAAGAGCCTGTATCGTAGTATGATTTAATAAATACTATAGCTATAGTCTAGCATACTGTAGTATCGTCTAAATGAATAACAACATTTAAAGTGATGGATAAGAAATAGATCAGTACAGCGACTTCTGCTAATTCCCTGTAGTGTAATGGATGATAAAAGTAATACTGTAGGAAGTGAGCACCATGTAACGTAGAATAGTCGGCTATCTTTACTAAAGAAATCGCAGATGAGAAGAGGCTACAAAACCCATTATCTACATCTGTTTATTGGTAATCAACAATTTGTCATTCACTACCATGAGATGTTGCCCCCTTGGAAATTCGCAATCATTCTGCTTGATAGAACTACAACTTACTGTATACTAGCTACTAAAAATCGAATGGATTCTACACGCAACACACTTGTTCATATACAGTACAGTGCTTAGTCGATGGAAGCCATGATGCTAAGAGCTCATTGGCCTTTTTTAAAGATATCAAAATTCGCAGGAATGGCTAAGTACCTACGCGATGAAGTCCGAGTTGAATCTAATCAACAATAGTACTCGTATATTGTTGTACTTGATGATATTCAGTACCACTTCTTAAAGGGTTAAAGTAGCCCTACAGTAATTCTTGTACTGATAACTGCTTTCAATAAAATAGACAGTCATGACTAACCTACTTTACAAATAGCATAATATTTTTATTAAAATATCAAAGCTAAAGTTAGAATGAGTAATTAGCTAGGCTATAATGGACTGTTTTAATAACCTTCTGATAACCTCAACCCTATTTGAATTGAATTCATTCTATTACAGATCATTAACTGGATTGCCAACAACATCTCAAGGCAGCATTATTATCGTACTAGCCCAGCATTGACTCCCAACCGTCACAATTAGTCATGTACCAAAAATGATTCCTATGGCAAAAAGTAGAAAGAGCGTAGCTGTTAGTGTCTACGTTGAACTTTGCCGGTTATTAACACAACCACCGTCGGAAACCAGCTGTAGCGAATTGTTAGAGTCTTGCAGACGCTTTCAGCAACTCATGATATGCACATGGTGTAGAAGATTGGTGGTCTTTCCAGTAAAATCCAAATTATGCTGTCATTACGTGTGTAAGCACTGTCGATGGACTGGTCGAAATCAGACTGCATTATGTCAGAGTTGTAATAATCGTGAACGTTTTGAAAATGCAGTCGATGAAGAATGCAAAAGTCTAGTTAAATGCTTCAATTGCTTAGCCAAGTATGTTAGCGCCATCGTCGATGACCTAGTTGGAAATGCAAAAACCAAAATTCAGTTAAATCAGCTGCTCATACAAATACAAGAGGATTATCGCTGCGAAGATGAAATCTTCCATTCTATGGATGCAATGGATGAAGAATCGAATAGGAAAAAGCGTCGTGGTGATACAGAATTTCTGATAGATGCTTTAAGTCCTAAAGAGAGAATAAATCTATCTACACTAGATTAATGCACCCAAAATGATACTATACTGATGATCCTATCTACAAATGCATAATTTTTATTTAAAACCAACTTGTCACCGATGAAATGTTTAATAAAAATGTATGAAATCTTGATTGACGCAAGCAATCAATCATTCACCAATTGCTAAACTTATATTTAAACCATCAGATTTTTAGCAATAAAGAGCATGATGATATTGATGTAAATATCCTAGCTTTGAAATACTTTTGGTAGCAGTTCACAACTATTATGTATTATTAAATGCACAATATTCATTTTTATGTAAAATGTTTACTAATTATCCAGAGTGTTACCACACAAAAAGTGTTTCGTTATTATTTTCAAATTGATGTCTTATGTCACGCTTAGCGGATAATATTCATAATTATGACCGTTGATTTAATCAGATATTACATTAAATTATAACCGAATGACTTTATGATTTCAAAAACATAAACCCTCTTATCATATTTTACTTCTTTCTCTGATTGTTGTAATTTTTCTTGTTTTAGTCTATTTTCTAATATGATAATAAAGTAATTTATTGCGACACGATAACATTAACATATATTCAGAGTGTAATTGATTATACTAGTTAAAGATGTTGGACGTCTCCTTTGTTTTTGCTATTTCAACATAATTTGGGTGGTAATTAATGTGGTTTGTATTTGAGTCCACGATGAAATATAATTTGTGAGTTAATTGCCACTATAGACACTGATGGAAACGATTTTTATTCCATTGTACTCTTGATGTAAATTCCAAGTCATCTATTCTAACCTGTAGAATTACTCCATGTGTATATAAATGGATACATAATTTACAGACGCACTTGTCCATCTTCCTTGTGTACGACAGATTTCTTTATTAACTGGTTAGATGGTATCATTGACGATGCTTACTTGCTTTTGTAATTTGCCCTCAAAGAATTAAATTTTTTGAAAGTTATTATACCAGTTATATTCGCTTGACTTGCGGTAATTATGCCTGATCCATGCAAGAAGCTATTCTTCTTATACTTGCGCTTGATGGCATTACAAAGTGCTTTCTCTGTTTTAAGCTAATACATAAGCAGGTATCCATGCCGCTTTAACATATCTGACTACTTGCTCGTCCTGTACTGTTAACTTACCATATCGGGATAATGTCACTATTTTTAACATTTTTTTGAGAAATATTGGAATCATTACGGAAAATGATCAATAAGGAATAACGACATTGAAAATAATATCAATATTTTCAACATTTTTGGAGCAATACTAAAATGATTACAGGAAATGATCAATAAGCATTAACGACACTGAATATAATGTCATCATCATATTCAATATTTTTGGATCAATATTAAAATGATTGCGGGAAATGATCAATGAGCATTTACGATATCGAAATTAATGTCATTCTTTTCAATGTTTTTTAAGCAATACTGGAATGGATAGGGAAAGTGACCGAAGAGGATTTACTGCATTTGAGATAATGTTATTCTATTCAACATTTTTGAGAAATGTTGGAATAATTACGGGAAATGATCAATGCGCAATTGAATATTTACAACATTGCAAATAATGTAATCAATTTCAGCATTCTTAATGAAAATTGAAATGATACTGAAAAATCATCAACGTACCCACAAATTTACTATTATGGAATAATATCATTATTCGTATTCTAAATTTTTTTAAAGGAATATTTGGATAATAACAGAAAATAAATATATATAGGGATCTATAGTGTGGAAATCCAATTCTATTCGTGAATTTTAGCACTATGTACGTAGGCCTGTGTGAGCAAAATTAAAACTATAAACCCTGTATTGGCCTATATTGATCGACATGTACTAACGAGATAATTCAAAAATGGTTAAATATTTACAATAGAAGATTAATAGGATGCCACGGGAACTACTCTCGTAGACCAAACTACGAAGCCAAACATTTTATTAGCAAATCAATTTATAGTCTAGCGACGTAAGCATCAATTATACTATAAATTATAGTTTAGATAATATTCTTAAAATATGTAATTATGTATGTAAATATATATACAAATTCTAGATAACAGTATTTTATCAGTGAGTAGTAAGGTGGATTATCGACTGAAATCAAGATAAGAGTTCCGCTTTACGAAACCATTTTTATGATCGTTAGTCAGTATATTCATAGAAAAAAAAAATAACGCTATCATGACGGAAAATAATATTATTAATTAAACATGCAATTATCAAGGTCAATATCTATGCAAATTCTAGGTAACAGCAGCTTATCAGTAAATAACTTGCTGTATTATCTATCAAAACAAGATAGGAATGCCTCTATATAGAATCTTGTTGTGATACAGTGGTTAGTCGCCTGTTTTCAGGAAAATAGTAACACGATAATAGCGGAAAAATAAGTATAGACGAATAAAGAAGGAATAATTTAATTTTAGTCTGCACAGTATTGAAATTACGGTGAGGAAACAGAACCATATTTAAGGATAAGGTGAGCCGCATGAATATACCTCTACTGTATAGGAATAAGTTAATTTATAAAATTTTAATCGACATTACTCTGCCATAGTAACATAAAGATGACTAGTATGGATAGATAGTTTAGTAGCGAATAGGAATAATTCAATTTATAAACCAGCATCATTCTATGAACTAGGACAACTTTAATAAATCAGTAGCAAATAACTGCGTAGGATTAATTTAATTTAGGAATTATTTTTAGTCAGGCCCATTTTGATTTTGAAAATTTAGGCCTGATTGTAAAACAATTAGCATGGATTTATAATCTGCAAAGAATATAACTCATGGACTTTATTCTGTCCAGTTTTAGAGTCTTAGGCGTGGAATAAGAATAATCAGAGTGCATTTGTAATCTTTCATTAATTCAATTTATGACTGCAGGTCAACAGTTTTAAAAATCCGGTCATGATAAATATATGCATTTCTAGTATTTGATTAGTTTATAACTGTTAGTCAATAGCATTTTGGAAACATAGTCGTGTTTCGTGATGAAGGAAAGTGATAAATTTACATCTACTTATCTATAATTAAATTAATTCATGAACTTTGATCATGAAATTTCGATACTTAAGTGTGATAATGAAAAATCATTGCTACCGATAGCCATTTTAAAATCCATGATGAACGTATTTTACGAAAATTAGTTAACAATTTTTGAATTTTAGACTTATTAAGTAAAAGTAGCCAATACTCATCAAAATCGACTATTAATTCAATCTATAAATTCTTAATCAGTACTATTTTAGAAGCCTAGGCAGTTTAAGGAAAGAGTGGTGAGCATTCATTTCAAATTTTGGATTTAATCAATTCTTAAGCTGTAGTCGTACTATTTTAGAAAGTAGAGGTATGATCACTACCGGCTACCGGTATGTAATATATTTAAAATAATTGAAGAAGACCGATGATTCTGAAAATAATTTAATTATAAACTTCATTGGCACAATCAATTAATCATAAGCAACAACAATGGTCGGTAACCCTATGTTAATTTTTTTAATTACCTTCAATCAAGAATGAAAAACATGAATGTTTTTTGCTTTCATAAGCACAATTCATTTCATTGTATTCGAAATTTTGTCGGCTTGCAATAGTTATTAACAATTTATTATTGATTTGAAGATCATTTCATTATTTCGTTCATGTATTTATTTTTTAATTCTTTTATTATTTATGCTTGAAGTACGTTTTGCTCTCTGTATCATTTTTGTTCCAATCCGGCCTAATAACAATATGAAATGTCATTTGGATGTGAATCCTTTTCCGTTGATTTACTGTAATTAGGAATTTACTTAGTAACAATTTAAAATTAATTTTATTTATACTAGTTCAAGTCAATCGGTTAGTCTAATAAATCATGACAGTATTGCTAATGAAAGAAGTGTATCGAATTGTCAGTTTTAATATACGAGCCATTCCTTCAACTATTTCTTTTATAAATTTCTTGACGGATAAATATATATATTAGGCAGATAGATATAAGTTGCGGCCAATGTCCCAAATTGTCCAATACACGTATGTTTGTAGTTTAAAAGTGTAATAACAAGATTTCAGGCATTGATTATTGCAATAGTATTGGATCCTTAATAATACTGTAATAGTAGCAGGCAAAGAGCTGGTTCTGTTTGGTATAATCTCTTCCGCGATAAACAATTTAAAGTGTTGTATAAGCGTTTAAAGAATAAAATTTGGAGTTATCGAGCTTCATTCTATGTAAGATACTTTATATTGATTATTGCAATAATATAGAACCTGAACAGTATTCTATCCTTTAAAATTGCAATAGACAAAAAGCTGATTCTGTATGGTATTGATTGTCCAATTTTTTCTATGATGTACCATTTATAGTCTTGCAAACTTATTCAAGAAGGAGACTAAGAGTTACCAAGTTTCTTTCCACAGCTACTATCCAAAATGATATCGATGATGGTATTCTTAGCCCATTAAGTCAAATCAAATCAAACATGCTTGATTTATTGACATGGTAAATAGTCTACTGAATCGAATCACATCTACTGCTGTTAGAGTGATGTGCCAGTAGTAAAAATTTATCCTATCAAGCTAAATTTTCGGTTTCTAAGGCAGGTTTTAATTTTTAAGCACTATTTAGTTACACATTTAACTTTACTATTAGTCTTATAATCTGTTATGAAATCAAAAATCATACTAGCGGTTTAAATTCAAATTATGGATGCCTATTCTCCAATCCGAACTCGTTTACAAAGTCTAAGTTGATCAAATTCTATTGCTCATTTAGTCGTAAGGGATAGCCTACCTACCGATTCAAAATCCTTTACATAACAACACACATATCCTATCCAATAAGATCATAACTGTACTAGCCTTACATATTCATCTATAGTCAATTAAACCAAATCATAAAATCAGACTAATTATTGGGTAAAATTTATGCTGCAGGTATACCCAGAAAAGGATTATCATAAGCATATACAGACTCTATCAATCCAATTAAGATCCTTCTAAATAACGATTAGTGGATTAGTTCATTCAACATTCATATACTGAACACCTCCATTATATCTCATTATATACAAATAATATCCACTCAAGTTGAGTTCAACTTGTAATTGTTAGTGGATAGGTACTTAAGATACTTGTTCAAACAAATTTGCCAGATTTGTGATCTCTGACTAAATCTGTCAGGTGTGGACCGAAAATCTTGATTAATTATGTTAAAAACTGGCAGATATGTTTAGGCAAGTGTATTGAAGGTATAGGGTATTTTTTAATCAATCAAAGTGCATCTTATAATTGAACACAAACGATCTTATAGGTAGGATAAACAGAGTATCCTATTTCGGTGTACGAATTCAAATCGTTGGATAATTTATACGAGAATAAATAAATGTACGCCTTGGTTTGATAGACTTGGATGTGTTTTTGAATTCAAATTGAACTTAGTCAACAATGCATGTTTCAATAACTGAAAGTACGTTTTATGTTTGATTGCCAATATTCTTGTGGATAGATTTGAGTATAATATTTCGGTAAGCTAATTCAAATCAATAGATAATTTATAGGCGAATTACTAAAGATACGACTTGGTTGCTAGGCTTGAATGAATTTTTGAATAAAAATTTAAATCCGTCAACAATTGACTAATTTCAATTTGTATTCAGAAATACAATTAACCATGCCCTACCCGGTCTTATTTATTCGACCAAATTATACTTTCAGTTTTTTATGGATAGCGCATCAATTGATTTAAATTAGCGTACAGGAATATATCCGATCACTTCTGTAGAGCTACTGTCTGTCAAATTAAGAACTACTTTCGATCGTTAATAATTAACGGATAGCCTGTTCGTTGATGAAATTGCTATTCAGAAACCCACTCTAGCCAGTTCTGTCTGATACAAGTCAATCAAATCAAGCGATAGTTCCAGCTATTATCGGATAAATCATCTATCGATCAGAATTTATCTTCAGAAAAGTTACCCGAGTCTAAAATTAACGGATAGCCTGCTTGCTGATGGAATTGTTATTCAGAAACCCACTCCAACTAGGCCTATTCGATGCTAATCCATCAAATCAAGTAATACTTTCAACTATTAACGGACAGATCATTCATTGATTGGAATTTATCAACAGAAAAATTTATCGAGTCCACCACATAAGATTAAAGTCAAGCTAATGAAGATGCATTTAGATTGTTTATGGATAGTCTATCCTTGGTTGAAAATTGTATTTAGAATACATTTAAGCCTGTCTCTTTCGATAACAGTCACTCAAATCAAGCTACATTTTCGGTTTTTGGAATTTCGCATCAGTACCGCAGTATTCATCTAAGTTTCCATGCCGAAAACACATCACAATTTGCTAAATCAAGTTAGATCACTACGATAGATATCTCTATCTTAATTTTAGTTGTGAAGGAACAAATGCCCATCTGTGGATTCAAATTCCTATCCATTAATATACCCAAGTTTTCTTACGAGATTATATAGTCATCAATGAAGCAAAACTACACTGTACTTTTAGTTGTTAATCGATATCCTACCAGTATGACGGATATGAGCTCATATAGAGAAGTGCATCGAGTGCTACCGCATAAGTTAATCTAAGCAAGCAGGATTTTCGATTTAAGGGATTAGCTATCAATTAACTCAGTTTTTTTTTAAATACACGTAGTACACTATATTATAAAGCCACTATCAAGCGAAGCAAAGCTATCTTCTCTATGGTTATTCGATTGCCCAGCTACTATCATGGCTTTGATGTTATGGAAGAAACACAGTCATCCTTTCCTTTAAGTTCATACTCGTAACCTTTTCCAATGGAGTTTGACTTCTGGCAAAATAGAGAACGAACTACGTGGACAAGTTAGTATCGTAGACATGTACACCAACTGTAGTCGATAAGTATTCGTCTATTATAGCAGGCTGTTCAGCTATTCAAACATTGAATTAATTCATTGATTCAACATCATCACCGATTCCATTTAGCACTCAATCAAAGCTGATTGGACATTGGATTTGACTGAAATAGAAAGTGCGTTTCCGCTAGTACTATAACCTTATCCTATAAGGTCAAGTAAATAGAAATAAACATGAAAGGAGGGAATCCTGAGTGTGGCATAATCATATCTCGATAACAGACGACAATTGACATTTATAATAGAAGATGATAGCTCTAACTGCAAATAGACCATTGAATAGAGTAAAATGGAAGAGAAAATTACCTTAACTGGAAAGAAGAGAATGGATATCTTTTATCCAACGTCATCGAGTCCCATCGAATAGATCTATTCTTGCACTAATCCAGCGAATAGGATGGCCATTTCCAAGCATCGCCATGTAGAAGAAAGCATTTGCATTATTGTCCTATTGCTAGGCATGTAAACCAAAAGAAAAGTTACTCTTGAATAGAATAACCATCATTGAAATAGCTAGCCAAGGATTGTTGATAAAAGAATCATCATTTCCTAATTAATTTTATCTATTGTTCTACTCTATTGTTGTACGCTAGATAACGATCATTAACATAACAATATCTTTATTAATACAATAGATGATCGCCTTAACAACGTCGAATAACAATAGATACATCATTGTTAATTTATTACCATCCTCGAATGATAAAGAAAAGAATCAATCAGGTAGAAAAATAGCAAGACAGAATGGATAGGATGGAAAAGAGAGTTGAAGAATAATCATCAAGCTATTAATGAGTCCATGGTCTGTATTGATGTCAATGCAATCGATTACCATTGCTCTTCATCGCATGACAATAACTTATTCAATTTTACTGGTATACCAATTCAGCATCAATTTTACTTGATTTCAACTTGTTATCCATCTGATGTTTAGGTTGGTTTAGTCGATGTATTCCTAGCGCTGACCTTTCTATCTATTTTGGTAGTAGACGGGCTAAAGAAAGACAGGATGTGAAACATGTGTGTATGCCTGGTGTAGCTCTCTCTTGCCTCTTTAAAGTCTGCCATCTATACCAAAATACTTCTACTGTAAATCAAATAAAATAACAACACACATACACATACATACACAAGAAAGTAAGAAACTGAAAGAAAAAAAGGCTGCACTTGTTGTGATAGTAAGACCGATTGAACAGGCTTGCTCGAGTTATTCAATTATCTCCAGTTGAGTTAGCTACTGTTTTCTGACTTGTTTAGTTTGTTATGTTTTAAGCCGCCTTTTGATACGTTGAATGAAAAAGTTAAACAGAATCAATCTTACTACTACCTTTTATCCCTGTTGATTCTCTTCTATTGGCCATCATCTCGTGTCGACTGCTTGTATTTCTAAATCGATTGCATGGATCCATTTTAATAGTGGAAGCAAGATAGTGCTGTGGAATCACCCATCCAGTAGGTAAGGCAAAATTGAAAACTATCATTATATCTTATAATCAGTTTGATTCATTTCTTGTCCAATGGATCTAAGTGCAAGATGGGAAAATGGTTCTAAAATAAAAATAAAAATGTTGTCTAGCAACGGTAGAAAAAATAGCAACTTTAACGCTTATTAAATTTGATCATTGGTCCTTGACAACAAGGAATCATCGTATTATGGTGAAGGTGGGAATAAATTTGTCGATCGTTGATGTATTATCAAGGATCAATGAATGAATAATCCAGTGATTAAATCCATGATGGTTCTTCCAATAGCAGAGAAAAACTGGTCCAACTTGGTGTTATTACCATATCATTAAACGATGTAATTTACCATGTTCACAGTCATCCTTTCTACCCTTTTTCATCATCACAACTGATTAATTCTCTTGCTGTCATGATTGTATATGACATTACAAGTAATTCTTAAGTAAGAATGATATGATTCGTATTTTTAACGAGCAGTAATAGAAGATCAGTCCATTTCTTTATAGCAAATTCTCTCATTATTAGAAAACATGTACTATTCTTATGTAAAAGAAATGTAAATGGATGTTTTGGTGAAGGGTAGTAAAACCAGAAGAAAATAGAAAGAGTTTTTAAATGATTTACTTTCACGATAATATCCATCCAAAGACATTCATTGTGATTGCAGACACGCTATCATCCAATTTTATTCTTCCCAACTATCTAACATCCCTTTAATTGGATTTTATGCCCATTCCATCAACAATTTGTTCTTCGCTTCGCTTTTCATTAATCTACATTAATTTTATTTTAAAAATGTATTCACATCATTTTATGAATTAGGAGAAATTCATCAAGATTGATATTATTTCTCGAGTAATGTACGTATAGCATGATTGATGGAGATTATTGACAAAAACTTTCCAAGGATTTTTAATGAGATGGAAGCTTGTTCCTTTATTTCTTTTTTCATCCACAGTCTATCTCCTTCTACAGAAAATTTCGTTTACAACAACTATTTAAGATTGTTTCTTCTATTCCTAGTCTCTCTTCCTGTACAGACATTTTAATTGCAACAAACAATTTTAGTTTGCTCCTTCATTTCATTTCTTCTTCCATTTACAGTCTCTATGCAAGTATTTTAATTGTGAGTACTATTTCAGATTGCTGTTACATTTCTTCTTACGTCTACAGTCTCTTCTTTTACTTATATTTCATTTGTAACAATAATTTAAATTTGATTCCTTGATATCTTCATCTGTCTTCATCTACAGGCATTTTAATTGTAACCACTATTTCAGGTTACTTCTTCATTTCTTGTTACCTCTATAGTTTCTCTCCTTCTACAGGTATTTCACTCGCAACAATAATTTCGGCTTGTTCCTCCATTTCTTCTTTCATCTATAGTCTCTATCCTTCTCAACAGGCATTTTAGTTGTAGCATCGCCCTATTCTAAATCCTTGGGCAGCCATGATGACTATAATTAATCAGTCGTTGCAGAAAAATGGCTATCTCATGTATCGAGACTAACACTATCGTAGCAAGAGGTTTCTGCATTCAATCTCCCACTTGAGCATTGAATCTAATATCGGTTTAGTAAAATGATAATCGATTTTCATCCTGCTGTCTCTCTTCCTACAGGGGTTTTCATCGAATTTATAATAGCATAATGCTCTATCCCATCCATTAATCGATATTAAAGTAGTCAAGAACAGCATCACTGACACTATATAGCTTGTAGAAAACCCTTGAAGAAAGTAATTCGTTCCAATAGAGTTTGTACCTGAAATAGCCGTCAAATATAGATTCGATTTGGACAAATGATCATCCTCCTATCTGGTATCGCCTCCTAAAGGAGTCCTAGTTATACCATGACCATGGACTTCTACAAATGTACCCCTGATGTCCTGTTTTAAATTTAAAATCTTTCCGAGCGTAGAGGAATAATCGCTTACAGCATCGACACATGATCATGCTGACTAATGCACTAATACGAAAACTAAGAAGGCTAGATAGGCCTAGAAGAAAGCATTGCAAGGATAATCCTTACTAGACTGGAATTATTTATTTAGTTCACACTTTCTGTCCAGGCACTTCTCTCACCTTAACGCAATCACTACGCAAAAATAAAACCCAATAAGTGATAGATTACTACAGATTAATTATGTTGCCCAATCATGTTATCAACATTGACTTTCCTTTGAAATGAGAACATCATGGGAAAATGCCTACTTTCAATCTCTGGACGATAGGATATTAATAGTTGGGTTGTTATAATGGGGAGATGGACTCCCTTTAACTCGATAGCTAGGCAAAAGAAACTGATGAAGGGATAGTCGAGATGGATGATATTGAATAATCCCTTATATGAGAGTTCTATCCAATACCTACAGTTGAAGTATTTATTATTTTTGTTGTGATGAGAGAAATTACATACCTAGGCATAAGAAATTGAATTGGGCAATAAACTAAATAAATTTCATAAGAAAACTCCTTCTACTAACTTTGACTTATGATAAATTGTCGTTTCCGAGGTGATGAGTGAAAATGTTTAACATGTCGCTGGATAAAATAACTTTCAAGTGATCAACTAGAACGGATTGGTGACAGAGGAATTATCTTTGAAAAAAGGAATACTCCTAGTATAAGTCATCTACTCTTGAGATATCTCTATTTCCTACAGTAACTACGCTAAAACTTTAAATTTATAACAATCCGCTTAGGCCATCTTCTACAACGGATTGGTCGTAGAATAATTCAATGAATAAGATTCCTTACTTATAAAATAAGATAGTCGAAGAGAAACTCTACTCTTAATCTTCTTCACTTGAGATATCGCTCCTTCGGTCAATGGTTGCCCTAAACTCTAGAGTTATAACAAATTCGTTTCAGAAATACTATACAGCAACAAATTGGCTTTAAAGTAATTCAATAAATAAGGTTCTATACATATAAGGTAAGATTGTCAAAGAAAAAGTCTACTGTAAATTTTCTCCGCTTGAGATATCCTTCGTTCTGTCAATGGTTGCCCGAACCTCTAGAGTTATAACAAATTCATTCAGACGATATTCTACAACAGATTGATTAAAGAATAATTCGATAAAAAGAATCGTTACTTATAAAATGAGATTATCAACGAGAAAGTCTTCTCTAGATCTTCTCCCCTTGAGATATCGTCATTTCTGTTAGTAATTGCTGTAAACTATAAAGCTATAACAAATTCGTTTAGGCAATATTCTACAACAAATTAGTTGTAGAATCTTTCAGCGATCAAAATTCTTTCTTATAAAATGGGATTATTAAAGAGAGACTCTACTCTAGATCTTCTCCCTTTTAGATATCGTTATTTTGTCAATGGTTGCCCGAAACTCCAGAGATATGCAAAAGAAATCTTTTAAGCAATAGACTACAATGGATTTGCTATAGGATAATTCAATTAACAAGCTCCTTCGTTTTAAAATGAGATTGTCAAAGGAATATTCCTACTATTCATCTTCCATTTTGAAATGATGCTATTTCTGCTATCCAATGGAAAACTCAACTATTTATCTTCTCCCTTTGAAATAGCAATATTTCTTTCACTGGGTGGCGTACACTCTAAGCGATGTAAAAGAAATCTTTTCAACGATACGCTATATCGGATTGCTTACAGGCTAATTGAATTAGTGACATTTTTACTTTAAAATAGAATATCATTGAGAAATTCTACTATTCATCTTCTATTCGTGAAATAGCCCTATTTCTGTTCATGTTGACTTTAAAGTTAAGAGCTTTGCTAAAAATCGTTGAAGTGATACGCTACATTGGGTTTATTAGCGGATAATTTAATTAGCAAGATCGTTGCTTTTGAAACAAGAATGGTGTACTAAAAAACTTTTATAGTAAGATATCTGTTGTTTGAATGGAAAATGGTTCTCCTAAACTCGATAGCATGTGAAGGAAATCTTTTAGGTGATACACTACAATGAATTTACCAGTAATTAGTTTTACGGATCTGGTAGACGTGGTATAATTCAATAATCAAGATGCTTACTATTGAAATTAGAATATTATAGGAAAATTCTACTATTCTTCTTGCTTTCTAAGCTATCTTATTTTAGGTCGTTGGAATAGAAAAGAATTCGATAAAATCCCCACAGTTATCCAGAAGAAAAGTCATTCTTTCTTTTACAATAACAATGTCACAGGAAAATTCTATCCCACTTGCACTCTAGAATATCTTATTTTTGGTTGTTGGAACAGAGAGGAATTCGGTAAAATCTCCACAGTTATGCGGAAGAAAAGTCACTCTTCCTTATGCAATAAGAATATCGTAGGAAAATTCTACTATTCCAATTGCATTCTAAGATATCGCTGTTTCGCTGTTGGAATAGAACGAGTTTGCTTAAACTCCTCGCTCAGTAGAAAAGTCATCTTAGGCAACAGACTAGCAGAATAGAGTGAAAAAAATTTCCACTATCCAACTTCGCCTCTAGAGATATTGTTGTTTCTCTTGCTATAATGGAAAAGAAATACCCCTAAAATGTTCTACCATTGCAGATAAAATCGAACTTTAGCTGATCGATGGAAAGAATACTATAAAATCATTTAAACTACCTAACTTTGACTTTTAAGAAATCATTTTTTCTGCCGTTAGAAGAGAAAGAGTAGATAAAACTGGATTATGATGCAAAAGAAACCGACTGTGCTCATCAGTGATTGTAATGATCTAGAAAAATGTCACTCTCTGACTTCTTCTCTAGAAATAGCATTATTTCTGTAGCTATAAAAGAAAAGAGTTTCCTAAAACTGTCTAGCGTTGCCAAGAATTTGACAATTGGGATAGACTAGAAGAATGACATAGAAAAGTCATTTCTACTATCCAATTTTGACTTGTCCGATAGTGTTGTTTCTCTTACTTTATAGGGAAAAAATGATAAGAAAAGAGTTTCCCTAAAAGTGTCTAGGATTGCAAAAGAAATTTGATATTGGGGATAGACTAGAAAAATGCCATGGAAAAATGGTTTCTACTATACAACTTTGACGTGTCAGATAGCATTGTTTTTCTTTACTTTATAGGGAAAGAATAATCGTAAACTCGATTCCTATACATAAGAAATGGAACATTAGGTTGTAGACAGCAACGGATTTTTGAATTTGTGAATCAATCAATCAATAAGGTCTTTACATGCTATATAGAAATCCTTGCTTCTGCTACTCTATAAAGGGGAAAAAAATCCCCGCAAATTCGATTGCTAAGCGTAAAAAAATCGAATATTAGGTGGTAAACTACAATAAATGGCTTAATTATAGATATGTATTATTGAATAGATCAGTGAGTAAGGCCTTGACTTTCCAAATAAATAGGGTTGTTTCTGTTGCTCTATGAGGGGAAATGACCTACAAACTCGATTGCTAAGCAAAAGAAATCGAATATTAAATTATCGACCACAACAAATTGGTTCTAAAATAATTCAATGACCAAGGCCTTTATTTTCGATGACAGCATAAGAATATTCTTACTCCAATTTCTTGTCTTGCAACAGCGTTATTTTTATGATTGAAACGGAAAATGATTAAGCCTAAATCTATGGCTACGTCCAAAAAAGCTAATGTAAGGTGGCAAACTAGAACAGATTAATTATGATATATATAATTTATTATAATTTCATGAACAAGGTCTGTGCTTCCACATGGAATAGCCTAAGAAAATTTATACTCTCCAAGTTTTTGTATTTAGCTATCGTTGTTTCTGTTGTTATCCCCAAACACTGCAGTGATGCAAAAGAAACCTTATCCATGTCTGAAATGATACTTCTTGCTTAGCAATAGCGTTACTTCTGTTGTTCTAACGAAAAATAATTAATCCTAATTCCATGACTACCAAAGAAACCTAATGTAAGCTGGAAGACTAGAACAGATTAATTATATTGCATATATATAATTTATGATCATTCAATGAATAAGGCCTTACATTAACATGAAATGGCATAAGAGAAAGTGTTTCTCTTGTTACTCCAGGTGCTGTAGTGATACAAAAAAACCGAATACAAGTCTGAAGTGATACTTCTTGTCTTGCAATAACGTTATTTTCTAATGTTCTAACGGAGAATGATTAAGTTTAAGTCTATGGCTAACGAAGTCTATGGCTAACGAAAACCTAATGTAAGGTGGCAGACTAATGAACAAGGCTTTTTACTTTCCTCTTGAAATAGCATAAGGAAAGTTTTACTTTCCAACTTCTTGTATTTAGCTATCGTTGTTTCTGTTACTACTTCCAAACTCTGTAGTTATACTAAGAAACCGAATACAAGTCTGAAATGAAAGATTCGAATCAATTAGTTTAAGAATAATTCAATAGCCAAGGCCTTCTTTACTTTCGATATGGCAGAGAGCACGAATATTTTTACTCTCCAATTTCTTGTCTTGCAATAGTATTATTGTAGTTATTCGGACGGAAAAAGATGTAATCAACTCTATGACAATCCCAAAGAAATTGCATAGAATGTAGCAGACTAGAATAGATTGATGATGACACAAAATAATCAATGAACATGGCCTACACTTTCCACATGAAATAGCAAAGGAGAATTTTTTACTCTCCAACTTCTGGTCCTTACATAACGTTATTTCTGTGGTTTCCTCAAACTCTGTACTTATGCAAAAGAAACCGAATACAAGTCTGCGGTGATCGATCAGAATAAATTAATTAGAGAATAATGCAATCAACTAGAGATTTACTTTCGATTTGATATAATATAAGAATATGCTTACTCTCCAACTTCTTGTCTTCCGATAGCGTTATTTCTGTTGTTATGACGGAAAAAATGAAGAATCTAACGCTATGCAAACTTATACAAAATGATAGACTAAAATAAATTGGCTTGACAAGAATTCAACGAGTAACGCATTGACTTGCAAAATGAAAAAGTTATTGTAGAATGCTTACTGTCTAACTTCTTCTGTTTCGAGAAAGCTAATTGTCTTGTTATAATGGAGAAAAGTTACTATCATTAGTTCCAACCTAGTCAAAAGGTTGATACAATTTGCTCAATCATTCTATGCGATATCACAGATCGAAAAGATTTTGCAGCAGGGTTATCGATGATTATTGTAGAAGTATCCGATCATGACACCAATCAACCAATCCGAATATTTTACAGCTGAATAACATTTCTGTCATTATCCAAGTTCAATTAGTTTTCAACTTCCGCTGAGATAATGAACCTATTAACACCCAAAGATCGGCAAGGCTGCCTGGATTATTCCATTCTCTACTTTTGATGGCTGTCATCTACTGTATTTTCTGACTCTAATCAGGACAATTTTATAGACCATCCCGATGTCACACATCAGTTCATTTTCTCTCTCACACCGCTGGATCCACTCCTTTCTTTTTCCATGATTTTATTTTCCAAGCTGAAAAGAGCTAAGGTAACTTACAATATCTTGGATACTACAAGTCAATGAAGAGAAATAGTTTTTTTATTTCGAACTAATTCAATGATGGAGTCAGGCAGAAGTAATCCAATAGATTCTTTACTTCCTCTTGTATGCTTAATGCCCATTCTTATATGTAGCTATCGCTTGATCTATTCCATAAGTGATTTTTAATCTAATCATGCATTTTCAACAGTAATATACCTATCTTGTGTAATAATTTTAGTTCACTAAGTTCCGTCATTGACTATTTAACAACATAAGAGAGTCTGATTTTACTCTTTATAACACTTGGATCAGCATGTTGATGCCAACTTTAAAATTATTCATAACGAATGAAAAGATAAATCGATTACTACTTGCTTTATTTATATTACTCATGCAATCGTTGCCATCGTTTCCACATCTCGACTGATTTTACCAAGCTAAATATAGTATCGTAATTTCTGCTTCTTTTAGACTGTTTGCTCTATTTCCGTTATCATGAAATCGTTGCAATCATTTGTTCGTTTGCACTTTTTCGCGTATGATTCTTTAGCAAATTGACTTGGCACTTTATTCAATTAGCTTGTTGTGAAATTTAGTAATCGTAAAATTCTTTTCGAACTCTTCACAATTATAATCTAATTAAATTTTACACAGTACACATGGATGTTGACTGCTCTACTTTCTTGAACTATGAGTAATTCCTAATAGTATCTAGCACCAAAAACTGTACTCGATTGTCCTAATTTAAGACTATATAGTTTATTTATAGCGGGTGGTAAGCCCTTTCTATTCCGGTTATCCTTCAAAACTATAAATAAAATCCTCCAATGGATCATCAAAATAGAAAAAATATTGACAGACTAATTCTGTGACGGAAGAGAAATAACGAGTCATTAATATCCATTAAATATTATAAGTGAATGCTTTTAATGAATCGTGCAAATAAAATTAACAATAATAACTAATTCTGAGACGAAAAAATGACATCGACGAGTATGGGAAAATCGATGGTAAAATCCTTGTCTTGTTATCCAAATTGGCCAGTATTATGTTTTCATGTTAAAAGCTCTATCTTGCTGACACATCAAAATCTGCTAAACAACTTAAAGATTCGAAATCTACCAAGTTAGAATTTGTTTTCTGGTATCGTTTATTGCACTAATCGTTGAATATGCTTTCCGATTAATTAATATTAGCAAGCTAGCAGAATTTTAAACCAATCGCTGCGAGATAATGATTTCGTCGTGATCTTGAGTTAAACATTATGGCTGAGATTGTTCATCAATTTAATTGAATCGTAATGCCTAACGAACCGGCTTCGTCTTATTTTAATAAGTTACGGTCCAACCAACTCATAGAGATCATCGTATTGCGATTCAACGGATTAATAAACTGCAGTAAAATCAACTCAATGGGATCCATATTAATTTAGACTGGAAAAGGCTACTTGATAATGACTATGCTTTCACGTTCAATTTTGCCACTTAGGCCTTACATTATTATCCGATCAATTGTTTTTGAACTGTATTCCTGTTCGCCGCATCTTTATTGAATTTCCATTTGAGCAAATAATTATCCACGTCATTGCTTAATAAATAATGGCATTGATGTATAGCATTTACGTAATGATCTATAGTAGAAAGGAGCAAACATGGTTATTTTTCTATCTAATGATTGAAGTCCCATTAGAAAATAAAGCTCTCCTATTTTCGTAGCCAATTGAAACGCTTTCAAGTCATAAGTGTAAACTTACCAAAATAAGCTTATTAGCAATCCTAATAGATAAAGCTTCCTCTTTTCCGTTCTAGATTTGTATAAATTTAACTTCTTTATCTGACTGAAAGAAGTCATTTCTTACAACGCTATTTTATGAAGAGCTTATAGCTAGTTGAATAGAAAGGGAATAAATATCGGGTATGAAAATGCACCTCGTTAAATCACGGATTAAAAATACCGACAGAAACTTAATAATTAAAAAGATTGTGAAATAATAAGTCAGCTAGCCTTTCTCGATAAAGTGGAGGATTATCAGTGTTCCCTTACGAGACTGATGCACTTATGGCAAACAAGGAAATGCTAGTTTTTTTTATGACCGATATCAAATCCTATTAATGCGAATTAACTAAAATTGGAGGATTACAACAATTTCTGTTACGAGATTGATGCACTTATAACAAATAAAGGAAATGCTAGTTATTCGTTGCCGATATATAATTAGGATGAGGGCACACCATCTATTATTAATAGAGCTAGTGAGGATGCAGAATAGATTCATCCCCGTATGATCGATTAATATCCTAGCTAGGAGTAATAATCTCAAGTACAGTGGCATCGCCGCTACTATAATTCTAATCGCCTTATTTTAACCAAAGCGAGCAGAGCTATATCCAGTTAGGAATAATAATCTCAAGTACAACGCCATCGTCGATGCAGAATTATAATGGTACTATTGTCGTCAAAGACGAGTAGATCTATAGTATAATAGAATGTGTCCCGTTTGTTATACATTTATTATCACAGATTTTCGTTTTACAAATAAGGATTTCAATGTGCGGCTGCCAAAATAGAATTATAATATCATATTGGTATCATAAATTTTTTAGTTCAGAAATAAGAATCTCAATGTATAGCTGCTTAAATAGAATTTAAGTTTTAATAATCGATGAAGAGCAATTACGGTAGAGCTCCTATAATTGGTTTTCTGGTAGGAAGTTAGATACTCAAGTTTCTTTACTGTCTTTAATAATTTAAAACTATTCATATCGAACCAAAATATATTCATTTATGTTCAGCCACCTGAAAAATTATGCTTGGAGGAGAAAATGAAATCAATTGTCGCATAAATGAGTTATAAACATTACATTAAACATCTTATTTAATTAAGAAACAACAAAAATAGAATATTATAATCCAAATTTGGTTAAATATAGCCAAACTATTACCTAGTAATGAATGGATTCATTTTTATGAAGTAATTCAAATGATTGATTTTTTTCCATTTCTGATTTCAGAAATACAGCAACTAGCTGGGTAAAAATTTCCCTTCGAATTGATACGAACCATTCCTAAGCATCATTATCGTGATTTAGAAAAAATCAATAGGATAATAATTATAGTGGCTTCAACCTAGAATTGTACCGTATAGAAAAGATATTACTATTATTTCGAAAGATTTACATGCCGTATGCTTGGCATAGGATGCTATTTCAAAATTATTAAGTAGCAATTAAACATAGAATATTTGGTAGAGGTTACATTGGCGTTTTTCTCAGTTTGATTGAGAGAAAAGAATTAGATTTAAAGACAATAAGATTTTCTAAGTTATCATCTGGTTTAATAGAATGAAAATATATGGTCCAGAATAATCTCTCTGTTAAGGTATGACCAGAATTGCTTACTTGATCACTCACGATCGTTAGCTAACTGTTAACGTTAACAGAATTTGGATGCTGTTACTTTTGCGAACAAATTAACGAATAGAATATCGTAGCCAGAATAAATTAGAGCCAGAAAGGTGCTAATGGTATTCACAATCAGTGCATGATTAATTGATCATTATTTCAATAATTCCATTGCACACAAGCTATCAAGAGAAAATTTATCAACCAAACAGATACGTAAGAATATTATTGTCAAGTCTTGTTTTTATTATATGCCATAATTTGGTATTCCATGATCTTCTTATAATCGGAAAATATCAACCGACAAGGAAATTGGGTATACGCCTATACAAGTTCTTATTAAACTGGTAGAGCAGCATCATTACCAACCTTTATATGGTCTAATTATCTAAATTTGGTATTCTTTCACTTATAGCTGATCCATTTGTCAAAATCATTAATACCCAATGGTTACTCACGAATCAGCCGTTAAATTGGTTGCTGTGAATGGCTCAACAATCACAAGTGTAATCTTTATCATCTTAGTGTCGATGATTGCATTTTGTGGCAACCTCTTAGTTTTCTACGTCGTAGCTCGAAATCAGCAATTATACACATATACCAATGCTTTTATCATCAATATCGCAGTATGCCATTTTATAGCATCCATTATCGTTACAGCATTTATACCACCATCATTAATCAGTGGTCAATGGATTTTTGGTAATTCGACATCAGGCAATTATTCATGTGATGCCATAGGTTTTCTCATTGTCGTTTTATTTAATGTAGCTATTTTAACGTTAACTGTAATAAGTTATATACGTTACTATTCTATAAAATACCCTATGACCTATACACGTTTAATTAATAAGAAGCGATTTTTCATCTTGATTACTTATGTCTGGAGTCAATCGATTATCATGGCTGTATTGCCCTTTTTTGAATCTATTAGTAGCTATGAGTATAACCACGCGGTTGGTTTTTGTACTATCAAACCATTGGGTGCTTTTCGTTTTATCGATATCATTATTACGTTAATTCTTCCATTTCTGACTGTTTTTATCCTAGCTATTCGAATATTATGTTTACTTTATAAAAATCCTAAATCTCAATGGAGGCATAAAATATCGCCAATGTCGGATAATAATGATACAGCATTGCCAGTTAATTCATATAGTCCTAGGCGGCGAAGTTATCATCCTCATAATACTATTGATAAACAGGTTACATACACGTTATTAGTTGTTGTCTTTGTTAATTGGGTTCTTTGGTTACCATTAATTGTTGTTATGCTCTTGGATTCATCTCTGTTTGGTAATCAAAAATCAGCTGAATTAGCTGTTTATTTGTTAGCTTTTAGTAGTATTAGCATTAATCCTATGATGTACGGCGCATTAAATCGCAATTTTCGCGAAGGTGTGACTGAATTAATAACACGTTGGACGCAGCATTGCTCCCTTTATAGCTGTGTCTGCTTTACTCATGATGAAGATTCCAATGTTAATTGGTTATGCTATCGAAAAAGGAAGATTAATATTTACATTCAAGAAGCATAATTATACGCTTATTTTCTATATATTTGCTGACATACTGCGCGATGAACTCCATTAACTTATACTAATTCTGTATCATAAATCTTGACACTATCGTTGTAGAGTATATGGAATTATAAAGTTAAGTTATGTACAACACTACTGTATCATAAATCTTGACACTATCGTTGTAGAGTATTTGAAATTATAAAGTTAAGTTATGTATAACACTAATTAATATTATTGCGTACAGTTGCTGCAAAACATTCGATCGAAATCGATTATTATCATTATTACATTAATTAATTCTATAATAAATGGGTTAAGGCAATTTCTATTGCTTATGATATAAATGTTTGGGAAATCTAGCTGATTACTTTATAGTTCCTACAAGATGAAATTAAATTTCTCTACATGAATTATTGTTTGTTCTATATGTTTATATTGATTAAATAAATGCTGCAAGATGTAATTATATCATAGATACTAACAAAATAAACTATATTAAAAACATCTCCTGTCTTTTTACAATTTAAGAATGATTTGATATTTTGCATTGCTAATTTACGGACTGTGACGTTTTTAACATTTATCTGACTAAAGTTACTGATATATTAAATCAATGCAATTTCATTTCTAATTTCTGGCATAATTATGAGAAAGTTTCGTTACGAAATAAATTGAAACAATTCATTATAGTTACGAACATAAAGATTTTAAGGGTAAAGAATACGATTCTTTAAAATCCTGTTAAATAGTAATATACGTATCTGTTGAAGGAATCGAACTCCTCTAACTTGGGAAAGTAATTAGAGTATTACTGGTGTGTTGGTTTTGAAATTTGGCTTTGTGGTGAATGAATACCCTTGTAATTTTTCGGTATTAGTATCTTGATGACAAAGTTGATTCATTCTAATATGTCTTGGAGATTATTGTTGTTAAAGTATTGACTTTTGAAATATGATTTATTATTTCGCGTCAACTGTGCCAATTTTGATGAAGAAGCAATATAGTAAATGTGGATTAGATATCTCCTAATTCGTATAGTTTAGAAAATTGATTATTACTGTAATGTCAACCTTGAAGTATCATACAGTATTTCAGGATAAATACGCATGCTTTACCCTGTTGATATCTAGTAGAAACTAGTACTGAAAATAGAGAGCAGACATCTTCTATTTATGGGTAATGATTGATTATTACTCTATGAGATTTGTACGATCCAGTATTTTATGAGATGTATACTATTTTCATATTCCTTACGTAATGATAGTACCTAGTTACGCAGAATATGTACTGTTCTAATAGTGGTCTGGAATTTTTGATTGCAGACATTTCATCCTTGTGAAACTATCAACTGATTCACGATGCGTGTAGCTTACTCTTTCCGATATCACATAGATATGTGTATTAATGTTAAATGTAAAATAAATCTTCTAGTATGTACATAGCTTAGTAATAATCATAATTAGCTCTTGATGTTTGCAGGTCTTGAAAACATGATCCAATGTATTATAGTAATTATATACTTTTAAAGTTTAGGCAACAGTAATTGGATAAATATCGAGTTATAGCCTTTTAATGTGGCATAGTGATTGATGTTGCCAGTACGTCGACTTTGAATTCAATCTATGGCCAGTGTTTCGAAATACCTTAAATTTACGCTGATTAATATCCATTAAATGGCACTACGTGACAAATTTAAGTTACTACTTTCTAATATAGCTTAGTAATTTATTGTTAACGACATATTAATTAGGAAATATGGTCTATTATTCTATAATTAATGTACGATATTAGCATCGTTACAGTAATTATTAGTGAGACGAACATAGAAAAAGCACTTCCTAATATTGTCATATTAAGGCATTTATTTATACGCAACTTGACTTTCTATCCAATATTGGAAGTAATATGCCATCAGTTTTAATATCGATTGCAAGTTACCTATTTCTTTATTCCATTCTGTCTTACCTAACATTATCAGTTATTTCTAAGTTGGTAATAGTGTTTTATATAAAATGCTAGCTAAAATGTTTTGATATTTTCTTTTACGTTAATAGAACAATGTATTTTTAAATTAGTAGTAGATCAGTCAATTGATTATTACATAAGGTAACGTATTACAGTAGTCGAACTACTGCAGTATTTCGATTCCTGATTTACCGCTACATGCGGATACTTTGACTTGGCCTCTATATCAAATCTATCTATATATATGCAATGTTAAGTTAAATAATGTATCAACTTTATATCGAATGTGTAATTTTCTGGGCTATTATGATGTCCCAATTTTTTACAGTACCGGCACTAAACAATTTATGATAAGATTTTATGAGCCATAATGTTTAATTCAAAGTAGAAACTTTAATCTGTTAAGGTATTAACAAGTATTGTATTTATTCTTCATTTATTTCGAGCATCTAGTCTCATAATATTTTGTATCGGTATAAATTTGATGCAATTGCTAGTTCTTAAACCATTATGAAATGATATTACTATGCGTTGTTAATTATAAGTGTAGCATCCACATAATTGAAAGTATTTATTTATAATAGGCAAGGTGTTCAATGTCCTGAACTAATGCAGAGGGAGTTATACTGTAATGTCGAGTCGGATTTTATTTTTTGATTTGAATATTACGTGAGATAATATATATTTAACGATGCATTCTTCGATTCTTTTAAATGCTAATTATGCAATAATGTATTACCTTTTAAGGTAATTATTCTTTCAATATAAATATTGAAATTCCTGCAATATGTACCTATGTATTAATGTCTAGATAATTCTTTTGATCAAGAATTTTTTTGTGATTGAAATGACTTTATAAATTAATTCGTGACGACGAATACATTATGTAAAATTGGCTTTTTAATTTGATGCTGCAACGATCTCTGTAACATGAAAACTACTTAAGGTGCATTATACAGTATTAGGGGCTGATAATGAGTAAATAGTAAAATTTAAGTAATAATCAATTTAAATGCCGCTGATACAAAGAATTTCACTCTGACATGCTGATCACATATCAGATATTGAGAATAGATTATTGCTTGTACGATCATTATAATATTCAGTTTTTTTTAAATCACTGCTGTTAGCTTTATTCTTGCCCTTATTAAGATTGCACATTATTCCAAAATATTTACTATGGCCTTATCTAACTATTAATTCATCTAGACCTGTTTGTTTGAATTTCTAATTCGAAATAAGCCACGTATAATTATTTTAAAATGTTATAGAAGCTACATTTCGTCAGTACTTAATATCTGTAGTATGGTCATCAAGTATCGACTTTTAAGTATATTTTATACGTTCTATAGTCATTGTAGGCTATTTCATCGTTATTTAAGTCTTCTGCTGTGCTTTATATATGTACTCGTATATATGTCTCAGGCTCAGTTTGATATCGTTTACTACGTAACAATGATGTATCGTGGGAAAATGTCTTCTATACAATAATTTTTTTTTAAATCCGATAGTAATAGAAGAAACTATTCAATGGGATATGAATTTTAAATAGGGAAGATTTCAGATATTAAAAATATTCTCTTGTGAACAGATTCAATCAAGCTCGTTTTTACTGGGTTTCTTTGTTTCTAGCACTTGTACACATAACTAGAATTGGAAAAGTTCTGAAAACGTTAACTTTCATTACTTTCAATGAAAATAAGAGATTTCTGCCCTTAGAGTTTCTTTATTTCCTTTTGCTTTAACTTCGAAAGCTTTTTTATATCACGTGTGTGTATTGAAATATTTTTTATTATCTGCTTCGTTTTAACTCGAGGTAATTATATATATTTATAGCCATATGAAGGACTCTTAAAAGGTGCTGATAAAAACTGAGTACAATAAATTCAGTAGTCTTGATATTAACGATTTTATTGCATACTAAGTAATTTTATTATTCATTTTCTTGACTGTTTTACCTTTGTTTGCTGATAATAGAGAAGTTTGTTTAGCACTAATTAAGATCACCGAATATTATCTTCACAGTGTATTTGTATGCTCTCGTTATTGTTTTAGATATCCTGTCCTGCAAAGTTGGATATATAGATGGCAATGATTGGACATTAATTCGGCTAGTATATTCTACGTATATTGCTATTACTTGAAAGTTTCTGCTACATTTATCCTTTCACTCTGGATTTTAATTAAAATAAGATTTAATTCTCTTGCGTAATCGTGTAACCCAACGTTTTATATATAAATTTTTTCTATCTTTCTGCCTATAGTAGAGAACAATAAAATTAGAGGGGTGTTGCCTGCGTGTATTCATACGTATAATATGTTCAGGATTTCATGGTCATCTGTGCATAAAATACCTATTGATAAACAAAATCATTTCCTGACCTGATTTCTATTCAATTTAATCGAAGTTGATTCTAAACTAAATGAATATTACGCTATTCCTACAAAGTATCTAGATGATCGCATAACTGAGTAATTTTAAGGCTAAATATAAATATGGCGCCGTTCATTATATTCGATAGGTCATAGGTTAACTTTTATAGACGATTTTACATCGTTGGGTTAAAATGAACTGTGACATTTTAACAATATTCTACGTCTTCTGTTAGATAAGAAATGAATTTAAAAATATGACTATAATCTATTTATGGCTTTCAAAATGAACAGCATATTTCACCAATGATAAATTGCTTCATTCTCCAATGGAAAAATTTTATCATACCTTTTTTCACTAATTTGCTACTGTACGTCTATATACTGTTTTGCAATAAATTTCAATTGATAAAAGAAGATCCTTTTCATAAATGAAACACGAGACTTGAATATTAGAAGCATTTTTGACGTTTACTGTAGATTGTTATCGTGTCATATTCAGTACTAAACTTTATTGTTTATAATATCAGGATCAGAAGTTCAATACAACAATAGAGATTTCTATGCCTGATACATTTATTTATTTTGCATAACTGCCACTGTATCAGGCACTCATAGTTTTAGGATATAGGCTTGTGATATCAGTTTGATTAGATAAAGTTGAATTGACTTAATACTAATGGAAGATTGCTTAACCTTACTATTGCATAAGCCTATATCTCTATACATTGCAAGTTATAGGGGGAATAGATAGAATCCATAATTTTAATTATGGTAGATTGATATAAAAATGAAAATATACTTGATTAGATGTTTACAGCATTGAATTTTGTACAAACGCTATCAATAAATTGATAGTTAAGTATTGGAGAGCATGATAAAAAAATTTATCCTTAACAGCTCATTAAATACAAACAAAACAAAACAGATGTTACACTGTCAGAAAGGTTGGCTCATACTTTGATTTGCTATTACTATCTTTCACATTAACATGGACTGCTGGTGTCGGACGCCGAATTTTGTTACTTTTAGTGTTAGGACTACTTTCAGAGTCTGATGTTGAAGTTTCTTCATCACTAAGATCGTCCGTATCATAGTCGCTTAAACTATCGTCGACTTCATCAGATGAGGTAACCAAACTACTACCATCATCATCATCATCATCATCATCATCATCATCATCGTTATCCGATTCTTCAGTATCTTCATCACTTGGTTCAATGTCTACAAAAGTAATCGAATTGAAATAGCGCATTTCACAATTAAGATCATTTAATAATTTATAATTGACACCACTCAACTAACCAAGTTGAATTCTTTCTTTCAATACTTCTCGATATTCAAGGCATGTTTGGTTGTCGGGTTCAACCTCTAAAACTAAACAAATTTTCGATAGTAATAATATTACGCGTATGATGATATCAAAATAGACATCTTTATAACAATTTTAGTTGTTTCGTATCCAAGCACGAGAAGTTACTATTAATGTATTGTAGGCTTGGATATAACATTATATAAACTAGACATACGGGCGTACATTATCATTTGCACTTATAAGTACAGTACTTACTTTGCTCGCATAGCCTTTGAGCCTCCTCATAGTTACCATTCATAATTTGTAATAAGAACTACAAGAAATATGAAATATTATTAAGGGGTAACATATAGTGAATCTCCTCATCGTTACTTTTCATAATTTGTAACAAAAACTACAAGAAATATTCATTATGATTAAAGGATAACATACAGTTTTTATCGTGTATCAATTTCTTTACAGTTATATAGACATACATCGCTGATGAGTTCTAGAGGCGATTGTTGTTGATCTAGTCCGGATGTCATGACAGTACCATTTTGATTTCTGTAATTGACATGGTTATTTTGGATACCATTAGAGGCGCTTGAAGTATTCCCAATATCAGATGCAGAATCATCGTCAGATGCAGAATCATCAGACAAAGAAGCATCGGACAGTTCAGTTTCACTTAATTGCTCGCATACTTCGTTTACTTTTTCATCTAGATTTGGTATGAAAAGAAACCAGTGTCTTTGTTTGTACGTCTAATGAATCAATCATTTTCGGCTTTGAGATATTCAATACAGAGATTGATTTTTAGGTGCAATGAGGTGCTAAAGTAACTACAAATTCATATTACGTTTAAAGTAAGTATGCTACCGTACTTTAAGCTACCGTAGATAACTACCCAATGATTCTTCATCGTTTTAAGGAATGAGATTCTGTACAATAATACTGTATAATCTTTTATAGTGCGGCGCTATGTACATTAATTTATGACATAAGGGTTGAGCTTGTTAAGCAATTTAGGTTGAGAAGATTGAAATAAATCTATGTAACGTTATAACAAATTATTGTATGACTTCAAATTTTGGGGTGAACATATCTACGATAGTAAAAATTCTGTATAGCGTCGATGAAGTAGATGCTTATTTAGATATTTGTAAAATTTGTTACCATCTGGTGGTAGTATTTCTAATTGGCCAGACTTTGGTCGTCTCTGAAGAAAAAACAAAAACCCTAAAATAAGAAACGATTGCTAGACCTTTCGCGTTGTACGCTTGCATTCACGTCAAACGCGGTATAATAATACTTTGAGTCGGAATGGTAATAGGATTATTAGAAATAAACATTTCAGCCAACACGGAATGAAACGGTGATTGATATTTATCTCTTAGAAATAATTATAAAGTGATGTTCTATAGCAAAGTATTGCAAGACTCAACTTTGTACATACGATACGGAATTGTTTTTTTTACGAGTAGTAATATCTATATACCTGCTCGATTCCGTTCGGTAGACTACTTCTAGACTGGGGCCTACATGACATTACGTATTTGAAACAATATATAAAATTTATTGATAACAGTTAGTCTATTAATATAATCTGATAACGATGTTATTTATCGATAATTTGTTCTATCACAACTGCTTTTTCCTACACTACTGGTTACTTTATTGTCGTGTTCTACTAACCTTGAATCGTTAACGGACTGATCACTTTGTTCTCGCCTTACCGTCGACATCCTGTAAAAGTATCAATCAGTGTAAGCAGATTAGTACTTCATCGCAAACGACTAGTATAGTGATTTACGATTTATAATTAATTTTGTCTTCAGACTGTATTGAATTGAATCGCTAACTAATATCGAGTGTGCTTGACAGTTATACTGTATACAATATTATAACTCCTTAATTAACTGTTGGAGAGTTTATAACTTGTACAACATATCGACAGGAGTGGATCAATCGCAGTCTGTAGATAGTATAATAACAATACTCAACTACTTAATGGATTAGTATACGATTGCATTAACTTAAGCATGGGAAAATACATTCAATGTTAGATGATTAATTATTCCTGTTGAAATCTGTTTCGCCGATCAATACTGTAAAAATACCGGTTGAGGATAGGCTGAGAGGACCGTGATCACAGTTTACAGTATGATGTTACCGCAAGAAATGAACCTTTGATGGCGAGTTTTAGCCGTTTATCATCGATATTGAATCATGGTAAAGAGTACAACCACTGGATACTATTTCGATTGTACAGTACTACTAATTGATCATTCATCCATTAACCAACGATTGGTACATGTTGAAAGTTTTATTTTGATACTTGAAATGATGTCAATTACTGGAACAGTTTATAAGCTAGAATTTTAATGTATTCGATAGCAACGTCTACTTTCAAGATTAGGATCTACGCGTATTGCTAAGTGTACTCGTGACTAATCTAACCTGGGCGAAAAGTCCCTTGAACGCGTTGATTTTGATATTTACTTGCAATTCTCCAAACTGGTAAAATCAATTCTCTGTTGATGAAAGTTTTTAAAATTGATCCGGATAACGATAGCACTATCCGGATAATCGTATGTGTGCCTGCTCAATCAGTCTTGGCCCGGCTAGAATCACTATTCCAATGGATATTTGAGCTACTTTAAACGACTGTCGTGATATCCAGTAGAGCTGATAGCTATAGAGAGCACATTAGGATACGATCGATGAGGATTAAATCGTTGAATTGGGTTTGCAGCTTTCTTAGCCGTTGTGCACTCGCAGATATTTACATAACAGATGAAAAAGGAATTTACTCGCTCTTATGGATGCGCCCATCAGCTGAGTAAAAACCACTAATACTCTACTACTAAACCAGTAGTTAGTCTGCGTTTACACTTCATTATTCCTAGCAGTAAGGCAAGTAAACAAAAATGATGTCATGCATTCGTTGATTTTTCAATGGAGGGCAGTAAAGTACTAGTAGACTATAGCATGCATTAGTGACATTATTTTTGCTATCGCTTTTGCTTGTACATAATGCTGCCATTTGTGAACTGAGTAGATTTGAAAGGCTGTCAACGAAGAGCTTTTTTCCATTGGTGCTAAGCAACATTCAGTTCAAGTAGAGAAAAATAATTAGGGAAATAATTATTTCCTACTTTTACAGTTGGTAAATTGTATTTGATGACGCTACAACAGGACATGGATAGGACTGTGAAGAATTTGGATTCAAAATCAAGTTGATTGTACTGGCTTGTAAAACATCAGGAAGTTGATGTAGTATCATAGACAGTACAGTGGAAATGGACATTACATAGGTAGGATTGATACCTATTTGCACATAAAGATGCAAACTGCAATGCATTCGTTATCATAGGGGGATAAAATACGTTATACCGTGGACTGGTGAATCAATTCCGTGATTGATTGATGGACAGGATTGATTTGCTAGTAACTACTATACACTTGTTGAAAATGTCGATATTAGTCTTTAACAAGGTACTGTATGCCGATATGCCATCCAGTGACTACTGTACAACTGTCATCCTTCATTGCTTCTTGCAATGTGTATTTTGAAACCAACTGGACATACCGTGCTATCATTCTCGTCTTTGAACTGTATAGTAAAATTCCGACTAATCTTCCATCCTTGTCGGTTTGATATTTCCGTAGCACACAGTCATGCACTGTACTGTATATTGTACAGTATCTCTACAGTCTGCTTCTTTTCGATGTTACCCCCTTCGTTAAAAGATCCCAGTTGTATTCCGTTGAAATTCCTATATACTATCTCTCTATACCGGTAGTTTAGTCTTGATTTCACCTAGACCATTTTATTTTTGGAGGGTGCCATGGCAATGAATCAGGCCGCACTATTTCCTCTCATTCTACTTCCCGTGTTACAGTACATTGTACGGTACACTGTTAAGACTGTACTGTGCACTGTACTGTAGTGCTGTCCTTTGCGGTCTTACTACCATGCTTGTGGACTACTCGTGCACGTCCAGTTTTTGCCTTTACTGTGTCTGTATAGAAATGCTTCTATTGGATATACTGTATATGACATACAATAGATAGCAGCAAATTTCATTTCTACTTTTATTAACCTATCTGCTACAAGAATAACATTGCTGTACTGTACATCGTACAATCATTTTGATAGTGTAAACTGTGCCATTGCACAGTTCTGTAGAGGTTGGTTTTATTTTCCCAAAGGGATACCCACTTACCCAGGTTACTCTTTTCCATGGCACAATATGCAATAGGCGTACAGTATACTCTCGTCAGTTCAATATGGTACAGTATTGTCATTATATTGTCCACTTGTCCATTCCTCTTTTCATGGTACAGTACAGTACAATATGCAAGGTACTGTATACTGTACACTGTACAGTACAGTGTACTGTACAGTACAGCACTCTCTTCAGTGCAATTGTATTGTCACTGTACTGTACTCGACGTACTGTAGATTAGCGATGTCGTCAAAATCTATTTTAGGACACCCTGGAATGAAAGCGTTGGTTGAAGACACTGTGCAATACTACTGGATAGTACAGTCCATAGGCAAAAATAAAAGCGTTTCTCTTTTTCTACAGCGTACTAACAGTACTGGGGATTGAAACATCAGCTTATCCACCCACAGTAGGACAGTAGGACTGGGGGAAAATTCACGTTGAACAACGTGACACTCGCTCCCAGAGTCCGAGTCCAAGTCGTCAGCGTGACGCAACGCTATGCTACGGTATGGCGTCGAATCAATCTTTGTTTTACTGCGCCTGCCTTGCAGCTCGTGTGACGTCATCACATCGTAACCGTTTTTGTCATCGGAGCCAAGCCAAATTACGCGTACACACAGAAAAAATATTTCAATAGTCTACTACGTAGTCCTTGCTAAATATTGTCAACATTACCATCCAAGGTGATTTAGCACACCCTAAGGTTGTGGTACTCTCTCTTCTATTGGTGTCATCAACGTTGGCCATTGCAGCAAAAACGCTCCATTGGTTGTAGCCTTTGCTACCAAGTGATTGAACATTCAATCATTTCACAAAGTGAAGAAAATTATCCATTTGGATTGGATTTGAATCGCTCACTGGTGGTCCAATTCTTCCACGTTCAAGAGTCCATTCGGCGGTATCAGTTTTGTTATCGTTGTAGGAAATAGTCTGTTTGGTTTATGTAAATATGTCCGAGGTAGATGATAAGCCATTTCAATGTCCGATAGAAGGCTGTAAAGAGGTAAAAACGAATCAAAATCTTGTATAGAAAAGATGAACAAGTAACTTTGTAAAAGGATTCACTTGATAGGACATTGTTGTTGCCGCGTCTTTTTCATCATTGTAAATCAATACAGTTCAAAGAGGATGTTATTGAGTCAATTGTGCTGCAAAAAACTGCATGTCCTTGGAAGGACGACGCCGACATGTCCATTCCTTCTCACTTTAGTATACCATATTGGAGTGAGACAGAATTGGCCCTCTTCTCCCTCTAGGCGTCTCGGTGATGTTTTGAAACACTTTGTCTTTCAATGGTATTTCGACGCGTTCTGGCGTTGCCCATCAAGCACATGCTTGAAATGACTCCCTTCTCTACAGTACTCCTATAGTGAAACTCTGTATCAGCAATGTCATTTGATCGATCGACTTTCAAGGATAGAAGGTCACTGCAGTGTGATTTCAGTAGTTGGATACAATCTTCTCTCCACTAACCTACACCACCACTACCACCACTTGGACACTTGATTGTCCTCATAGTGTATTTGAATTGAACGTTTCAAAATAGCATTGTGACTGGACTGCAATGCAGTGTTGTCATGTTGATCGATCATCAACAATTGTTGAAGCATGCATGATCGAATACTAAGCACTTGAGTGTATAACAAGCTAGAAATACATGGATGGATTCTATTTTAATCGCTATCATTGCTTTTCTCTCCTCACTACAGAGCTTTACTAATATGGATCATCTAGAGGTTCATCAGAAGCGTCACACAAGCAACCTCAAGATCCAGTGCGCTAATCGGGCGAGCAGCGATACACCAGCATCCGCTTTACCTGGTACGTATGGCATTATGACAGCCAGCACATGGCTGCAATGTTTAGCTTACTCCTTTACTCTTAGCACAATAGAATCGATTGAACAGCATGTTTCCTATTAATATCATTCAAAATAATGAACATTTTGCTGTCATGGACTAAAGTTTGCATTTGTACATCCATGTCGGCATAAAACCGCGCTTCGTTTTATGCATTGCTGAAAATTGGATCACAGCACGATTTTCCTCTACCCCCTCCTGTACAGTACGGTACAATACAGTACGTGTAAAAAGGTTTCTACTGTTGTACAGTACAGTATTGGTTCGCAATACAGTACTGTGAGCAGAAGACGTTTCACTGCAGTGTAGTCTACACACTGTATAGTACCGGACACTTATTTTCCACATTGCCTGTCTACCTAGTAGATAATACAGTACAGTATACTAATACAACTGTACTGAACATTATGACAAGATTTGGCATAGAGATGAAGAAAAAATTCGATACTGTACACTGTAGCCTACAGTACTCTACGGGATTGTACTCGACGTCGCATACTGTACAGTGTAGAGATGAAGAAAAAATTCGGTACTGTACACTGTAGCCTACAGTACTCTACGGGACTGTACTCGACGTCGCATACTGTACAGTACAGTAGAGATGAAGAAAAAATTCGGTACTGTACACTGTAGTCTACAGTACTGTACTGGACTGTAGGTCGAGTACTATGTACTGTACCCGACGTCGCTTTTTCCCCCTACTGTACTGGACTAAACTCGACGGCAGTTTACATGCAGACAGCTGACGAAATCCTCCATTCTATTCAAACAACGATGCAACTGGGTCGAAATTCCGCTAAACGCGATAATTGTGTGCCGTGTACAATCTTCTCACAATCATCAGAAAGAATAAGATTCAGAATAATGATACATTGAATGTTGCTCGTTACCATCTGTTAAGAGGCGCGTGTAGATCGAATGACAACATGATTTGACCATATCATCAACAAGGAATACTAATTTGAGGGTCAGGGTTAAATGGCAACATTGGATGATGAAGGATATCCATTGAATGGCATACCTGGAGATGAAGATGTTCAGGTAGTGGAATAAGAATTGCTTTTTATATCGGTTATACCTCAAAGGAAGAGCCAATCGGTTGCAACGAAATCGATAATCAACCCTTTATATTAGCTTTTGTGAAACGAAAATTAGCACTAGCTTTCGGTTTTCGACTATGCAATCAGTTGAATGACACCGAAATGATCAGCTAATAAAGCATACTTGACGTTACGCATAGATCAATCAATCTGGTATTATATGTGACAAGCTGGTTGTTACTGCACGAGTATAAGCTTGCGTTGAGTCAAGGCAATCCATAGAATAGACTAATTATGTTGGTGTTGTCAGTAGTCAGCTTATCACGTAAATTGAATATCAAGATACTTCATCATACTGTAGTATGACAAATTGCATCAAGTATGGTGTCCTTATTAAGGTGTATTATGTTGTTTTCAAATTAGATCAAACACCTACACCGAGTAGATTCCTAAGGGCATTTGAAGAAGCTGGCCTAGAAGACGCTTTGCAAAATCCATTTGAAGCAACTTTTGCGAAAGCAGCTGTTGATCGGGTACTTAATTGGATGATTTTTAGCATACTTCGTTCAACAAACTGGAGAACTCAATGTTGGCCAATTTTGACTAGCTAGTGTTATTAATTGTATAACAAACATTATCACGTTTTTAGGCAGATCCAAGTGCTGCTATCGCATCTGGTGTTTTGGCTACTATGAAATGTATGTCTGTTCATATTGAATAAGTTGAATTTGAATTTTTTGGCAACATATTAGCCTTAGTCTACATTACGAACGAGTACTTGCAATGTTGTTGTGTCTATATTGACTAAATACCATCATGAATATTAAAATAGTAATCACTGCTGTAACAAACTCGAATCAATATTATCGCCCGTGTCTGAGATAGTGTCTATGACAATGTATGCTAGTCTACGATAGCAATCGGTTGATGACATGTCTATACATTTGGATTTGATATCGTCAATCTGATGCAAACAAATTATGTTTTAATTTGAATGAACTTGCTTTGACATAGTGCGAGATTCGTCGCAACACGATGTTGCCGCAGCGTTAACCAGCTTATCCCAACAACCTAGCCCAGTTCCAATATCACCTACTAGTATTGCAACTTTGCTTCCTTCAAAATCAACAATTAAACCTGTAATAGAATCCATTGGTAATACGACTAGCGCATCGACTGCTACTGTTGTAGCGAATCCAATTGCGACTACTGCGACGCAACAATCTATTTCTCATTCAATTCCTACAATAACGAAAACAGTAACAGCACAGCTATCCCAGCAGCCTGTCAACAACGGTGCTCTAAATAGTATTACCGTTGTTAGCGCTAAAGAGGTAGGATAGTACTCTGTACAGTGTATTATTTATTGTTATGGACTGTGTTTGTCTTTCATGATAAAATTGTACGCGCTGATTGTATTAGTTATACATTCGTAGCTACGCTTGCCATCGTACATAGTACAGCAATCAATATTGCAGTTGGCAATCACTTTTTGATTACAATGCTAAATAATGGCTCTCATGTTTCTATAACAGAGGCTACAACATAGTTTACGGGTTAAAGCAATCAAAACTAGTGCAAGCACTGCTAGTAGTAAAACTCCGCAAGTAACAAAAACAAAAACGTTGGATATTGTCAACAAGGTAACAAAAGCTCCAACCGCGGTTGTAAAGGCTGTTTCTACGAATGATACGCCGGTCAGAAAGTCAGAAGCAGTTACTAATGGACCTCATAGAACGTACGCTATTTGTTGTTCAAATTCTAGTAGCGTTTTAATTGAGCTAGGATTTGCTATAAGCTATTAAATTAAAAAAAAAATATACTATTATAGAAAAAGAGCTCGACGCAGTCAGGAAGATTTGGATCCAGAGGAAAAACGTCAAAGATTTTTAGAAAGAAATCGAGCAGCAGCTACAAGGTGTCGTGAAAAGAAAAAAACCTGGATATCAGGTCTTGATAAAAAAGTGAAAGAACTGTCTGATAAAAATAGTTCACTACAGGTACAAAGAATACATTTTAAGCTTCATTTGTAAGAGCTAGTACTTGTTGTGTATAGGACTTGATGATTTATACTATTTTTCTCAACTCCGTCGTTAATCATAGGCCGAGGCTGCAAAACTGCGAAGTGAAGTTGCTCATCTTAAGAGTTTGCTAATTGCATATCAAAATGGAAGCATTGCTCCTCGAAAGGAACATTTATCTGGTAAAAGATTGATGCTCGTCTTATTATATATATATATATATATATATATAGATTCAGCTATTTTACCATTCAATATATCATTAACATTGCATTTCTTACGCGACACGCATTTATAGATAGTGTTAGTGACGCTGAGACTGTTGCAAGTTCAGTCCTAACACATCTCGCAATGGCGCCATCGACAGACATAACAAGTAATGGTGGTGCGAAAATTACCGCAAGTACTGTTGTATTAGATAATTAATTTTACCTGCTTGACTTGTAAAGGCAATTTGGATCACGCAATCCGAAAATATTTCACTAAATACTTAATCCCAATCTTGTAATGTACAAAGATAATAGTTAAGTGATATTATGCTGACTAGTGCTTTTCAATCTACTCAAACAAGATTCTATTGATTTTAATAGTATTATTGGAGTATATCTTGATCATGCGATCGTGTTGAATTTTTTGCTCAGTGTTCGATTTGATCCCTAAATTAACCTTGGTGTATACGCGTTGACTTGGTAGATCAATGGTTTAGCAGATGTATTCATTGACTGTATCTATTGCTGATTTATGGTAGTAACTTAATTACAAACTATTTTTCTCAACTTTTTAAAAAATTGTCAATTTTTTAGCGTTAGCAACTACGTTTTTAATTACCTTCATGTCTATAGAGTACAATTACTGTCCTAATTTTTAAGCTACATTCTAGTTTATGTTTCAATCATTGTGTTTGACTTAGATGCTATCAATAATAGAGCCATCTTGTAGTGTGTAACAGCAGAAATTTGTTTTAACACTGATGATCATTTCAATAATTTTTACTCCTGTAATGTAAATACGTATTTTGGCATTATTCAGCTTAAGTTGAATGAATATTGTATAGTTATTTTAGGGTCCTATTATATCACTGATTGGTTAATTATTCAGAGATAATATTGTAGATAACTATTTCTTGCGTGTTTATTCTATTTTCGATCGATATTTATGGAATAACATGATAAGAATTTGCAGAGGTAGGATAATGCTGTTGATAAGAGAAACAGATGCGCGATTATCTTGGTCATATAATATTATATTATCTTAAAATGAATATTACCCCGATTATTTATAACACTCGATACCTGAAAGTGATATTTCTGCTGTGTATCAGTTACCCAAATAAATACCTGCTGATTTTAGACTTCAAATTTTGAACATTTGATGAAATTTCAAAGCTACATCTGCTATTTATAGCGAGCATAAGTAATTGTAATTCGTTTATAGCCATAGCTACATACTAGCTACATGTTACTTGTGGCGAATATAAGTAATTGTAATCCACTACAAAATATCTTGACCTTTACTGCAATACTTCATATAAAGCCCGATCGGATCAATTGTGATAGTCGACTTAATGGATCGATAAAGAAAAAAGCTGAAACTATTGTCCGTTTCATTTTAGCGCGTCCGAAGTACTTGTATACCTTACCCATATGCGTCTGGTGTTAATATCGAATGGTTACTAAAATTTATGTCTACCAATTTCTTCAACATCTTTCACTAATTCCTATATTATAAGTAAGTTTCAGGATAAGCGAGGGTGTAAAGCTTACCGATAGCAAGTTACTACAGATCATGCTAGTTATAGTGTAACTGTATAAAATGCATACGTATTCACAGAAATTGCAACCAATATTCACAGTAGTAGTATAAAGTTATATTTAATATTACTCAATACATATGAGAATACATAGTGTCTGCAGTGTACTTTTACTGTACAGTATAATTCCAGACTACCAATTCATTATGCAAAATCTTAGTTTTATCTTTATAAAATTATGTTGCAATTGGAAATAAGTCCGTCAATCCTCGTGAAGGCAATAAATTAAATGGGTACGAGTAATAATAAAACTTTGTGCAATACTCGGTTAAGTCAATATTTGGGAATGATCATCTATTCTAAGCGTAACCATCTAATGTAAAATGCAAATTTGTATAACTCCTAAAGTACCCATTACCCCATTCATAATATTGCAATAAGATTAAAAGCTAGTTCTTTTACAATTTTATGTTAAGCTAGTAGAATCGAGCCGATGGATGAAAGATCATTCGTACATTTCCTATGCAACGTTGTAATCGAGCTAAGGTTAGCAAATCAATTTTTATTATTCGTATATAAGAGATACATAACTGATTGAAAATGATCGATAACTACCTAATTACAGTGTAATGTAATGTATATGTAGGTAGATATTAGTATATGATCGAGGCCTGTCGTGAATTGTAGTAGGTTTAGCAACATATTTTACAATAAGAACTATAAAACATTTTGTTGAGCTAGATTGCAATGGGCATCAGATGACTGTAATCTATTATAAAGCTTTTATAGTGATGTTTGTACACTTTGTAATGATAGTATATATTCAATTCACTGTAGACCTTTACTTAGTGATAACTGTAACGATATCGATGTTGGAAAGTAACTTTAATGAAAAGAGTTTGCCATAGAAGGTTAAATTAAATTGATTTCTCCCATTATATTCACTGGCCTATTTTGGTATCGCTTTGATAACTCGGCGGCAACCTATTTATAAAAGCAGTAGAAAGTATTTGATACGAACTGTGAGCTACAAATCAAATAAACGAATTAGCAGCGCGTAGCTCTATCGCTTACTTCAGTTTGAAGTTCTTTAGTTTTTGCTATTAGATTATTAAGCTTGGGCTCTGCTTCAATAAGTTGCTCTTTAATTTTCTCACGACGCTCCTGCGAGTTTTTTAATGATTCTAACATTTTTTCTGCTAGATTTTCTTTTTGCTTTAACGATTCGGCTAAACGATCGACATATCTACAGTGAAATCCCAACATGTGATACATCATGTATCAATGCCTGTACTATAGCGGAAATTTTTGCAAAGGTAAGAAGAAATTTGGGCGATTTTTACCTTTCCGAAGTTTTAATCAAGAACAGGTGTTGCATTTTAACGGATGTCAGCTTCTCTAAAATACTGTCTACAACTGATTTCATTGAAGATATTTCTTCTGTTGAGGTCAACTGCAATTGTCGTGGAGCGTCTTGAAACTAATGCATCATTTTAGTATCATTTATTAGCGAACTGCTTAAAATTTTAGAAATTAGTACATGCCATATACATATGCAAACCTGGTTAACAGAGACTATATTAGCTTCTTCGGACATTTCATTTACGCGTTGCTTAAAGAAACCCTGCAACTAATTATATACGGAACGAACATAATGGATTTATAATCGCGTTGTGGCAATGATAATGCATCTACAATCTTCTATTTTGAGTCTTACTTCTGTTAAATTGTCAATAAAACAGTTTCTTGAACGAGTATCATCTAAAATAGTCATTAAATCTTGATCATCGATCGTAGAGCCTGCAATTAACATTACACCAATCAAATATAAGTCAACATCAGTAAATAAGTTTCAATGAATTGCAAATGTAGCTGTAATCATGTCTAGTAATATTTACTTTGTTCTTGGTTGTTAGATGTAGTATCGCCGTTTTCAACGCTAATGTCAAAATTAATTTCATCACCATAGTCAATTGCATTGTTTTCATCTCCAAAATCAATTTCGTTTGTATTATCGCCAAAGTCAATCGCATTTGAATCTCCATAGTCGATCGTATTTGAATCGCCAAAATCGATTGTGTCAGGCGAGCCGGTGGTTAAATCCAGGTCACCAAAGTCTATAGTATCCTGACATAGATCAAGTAAGATATGACTATAGATTTGATAAATATCAATCGTGCTTAATCTAGTTTATAAAACCGCCTACAGTAGCTGGATCTGCTTCAGACTTTTGTTGATTTTTAATACGAGCCGTCATGAGTGCTTTTTCCTTTTTAAGAGAAAATATAGAATTATTAATTGAAAGCGCGATGAAGGCCAAAGAGTTCTGGAAAGTTTTGAGAGAACTCATGAATTTAACTAACTGGAGGAGGCTGGCCAGTTTTCCATTCATAAACTGTAATGTTTCCTTTATTGATGATGCACTTTAGTAATGGTAAAATATCTAATTGTTTACCTTCTCCATTGCTATTAAAAGATTCATTCAAATGAATGGAAAGAAGTAGACCTTTTAGTCAAAATATTGACTAATGACTATTAGCTACTGGTTCTGGGGCTGAGTATTTCAGATGCTTTTAGGTTAAGCACGAATATAATTAAGCATTTTCACTTACGAATCATCTAAAAAGGTAACAAAAGCTCGATAAAATTCGTAGGCTTTACTCAGTTGCTTGGAATCTGTTACTAAGTCGTCATAAAGTTCTGGTAATGTCTGCAACAGTTCATTGAGTTCAGCTTTGATATTTTTACCCTGTCAATTGCAAAAACGCAGTAGTAGTTTATTATGATGTTCACTATGTTGGGTTAATAAGAGCTGTTTACTCGGTTGTTAATCCTAACGTAGACGTACAGTAGCAAGAGAACAATTACATTCGAATGCAGATACCTGGATTCCAATTTGTTTGCAAGTCTGTAAAAATTTATTCCGGAATATATTAGCATTTGATGTATATTCACTTTCTTTCCTTGTTAAGTCCTATAATTATATTATATCCAAAACCATCAGCTATTGTATTGGTGGTAGTAACATCAGTAAAAATAAGAGGTCATTTGAATTCCATTGAATGTAGAATACTGTAAGTATAACATAATGTAGGTAATTTACCCTAAGCTGTTGTTGACACTTTCCAATGTTTTTTTTGGAAGCTGCAATTTCATAGTTCACATTTCTCATCAACATATCGGCTGCTTCGGCTACACAAGTAAAGTCAATGCAAAGTGATCACGTTAATAAAGTCGATTTTGATTATACTATTGAATTTTTGTGGCTGATACATGACGTGTACTACACCATGTCGGTTAATACACCTAAATGGAAGTGGAGATGTACCTAATCCGATGCTATCTGCTTCATACATGGCTACGATTTGTTGCCAATCCTTAAAAATAATAAATAACGAAGCAAGCTGTTTTATAGTTATGACATTATACGTTGACTAAACTATTATGAATTAGGGAGGCATGATAGCCACAATCGCAATAATCATCATAACGATTATCTATAAAGACAGTCATTGGTAAAAATAGACAATCAATCATCATAATCGCTGTACAGCATTACCTTCATCCTTTTTGAAGAATATCGTCCGAATATATTTTTAGTGGCAGATTCAGATATTTTTAATACTTCGATAATTTTTAGGCAATGAAAATAATGAATATCTAGTGAGCGAGAAAAATAAGTAGTGCTTATTGATATGACATAAAACTCGTATAATAGGCGATCTTGGCAGAAATTTATTTACATCCGTTGATGTTTGTTAGAATTAGCTGGACTACCGATAGGTTGCGACGATTGATTAATAACAATTATCAATGCTATCATACGCGTATAAAAGAGATCTTGAACCTCTCTATTCTTGATTAAAGATATACAGTATTTGTGTGAAAGAGAATTATGATACAGAGTTTGATCAATGTACAATGGTGTAGTAGACTCTCCATAAGGCATGTAGTACTGTTATTAACTGCTCTATGTCAACGACTTATCCAAAGAATAATACTATTGGATTGAAAGTAGGGCTATGACCTCCTGCCATTGCTTTCAATATTGGTACGATGTTCTCTACGTCTTTATTATCTTCATTACTACTTACAAGTGCCAGATAACAGCTGTTTAATTTCATCGTTTTCGGGCATATCTTGAATAGCATTGTTGATTTTTTCTCGAATTTGTAGCGTTTGATCCCTCCAATCACCTTTGCAATGCTTCCTATCAATAAGCCAATCTGGAATGATAATGGATTTTTTTGCTTTATTTTCAGGTGTAATATGTCTTGACTTTAAGAAACATCATTATCTGATGGTGTCAGTGTATTGTAATCTACGATATTATAAACGTCTCTACCAGGGGCTACTCAAGTCAAATTTGCTTTGAACATTTTCCAGGCAATATACTGTATGTGCTGTTTGAAACGATGAAGTGGAATATACGAGTACATAGTAGAGGTGTAGAATAAACACGATGGTATACTGTACTTCGTGATCATTTGATTAGTTTGGAGTATTTGATTAAAAGGATGACGTAGAGTATCATCGCTTTTCCAACTACAATGGAGCAACTTCAAGACAAGTAATCTTATTTCTTCCAATCGATATTGTACATCGCTACCTACAGTCTTTCAACTAACAGGGATCGATCTGATCGTGATCCTATTTCTTCTAATCGATATTGTACATCGCTACCTACAGTCTTTCAACTAACAGGGATCGATCTGATCGTGATCCTATTTCTTCTAATCGATATTGTACATCGCTACCTACAGTCTTTCAACTAACAGGGATCGATCTCATCATAATCCTATTTCTTCCAATCGATATTGTACATCGCTACCTACAGTCTTTCAACTAACAGGGATCGATCTGATCGTAATCCTATTTCTTCCAATCGATATTGTACATCGCTACCTACAGTCTTTCAACTAACAGGGATCGATCTGATCGTGATCCTATTTCTTCTAATCGATATTGTACATCGCTACCTACAGTCTTTCAACTAACAGGGATCGATCTGATCGTGATCCTATTTCTTCTAATCGATATTGTACATCGCTACCTACAGTCTTTCAACTAACAGGGATCGATCTCATCATAATCCTATTTCTTCCAATCGATATTGTACATCGCTACCTACAGTCTTTCAACTAACAGGGATCGATCTGATCGTAATCCTATTTCTTCCAATCGATATTGTACATCGCTACCTACAGTCTTCAAACTAATACAGATCGATTTATCGATTCAACGATGTATCCAAGACCTGTATGATGGATACTATCATATCGCCATTCTGAAGTTAAATTGACTGCAAGGTGGAGTGGAAGAAGAGTCTGCTATTACCTAATAATTTGCTATAATGAATATCGATAGGGATGATTGCTTCCGGCGTGGCTGCTTGATTTCGACTCTATAGCGATTCAAAGGTTGATACAAAATCAAGTGTTTAGATAGAGTATGGATAGGAGAAATACTGTACGTTAAGCATACCATGATTGCACTGCAATGAGAATAGGATATCGAATGCATCCCTTCTATGAATATGGAAGAACGCTTGAAAAATTGAACCTACCATTTTGTCGTCCCTGATGACTGATGACGATGTCTATTTCGATTTTGAATTTGAACTTAGACGATTGTATATGGGTTGAATGATGCCGATCAATGTTTTCTCTCGGTCAGTATTGAATCCACTTGCAGTCAGGCAATCGTCAGTCTCTCTCTTTCATCCGTTCAGATTAGCTCGCCGTTGCCTAGTACTATAGTGATGGCACTTGTCGTAATATCATGAAAGTTGGCCAAGGTGCTTTTAATTTTAGGCAATGGCTAATTGATGCAATCGTTTCAAGGTATACTGAGCAAATGGGAATTGCTCTTGACCGCCAGTTAATTAATGATTTCTATTTACCCTCTAGGCTTTGCCACTTTACCAAGGACGACGAGGAAAAAGGAAGGCTGTACCGAACCAGACCGGACCAGACCGACCAGACCCTGCGCAACCCAATTTCGATACATTGGTAATGTTACCTACAGTACAGTATCTACAGTACTGTACACTGTACTGTACACTGTATTGTACTGTAATCATTGACGCACTACGGTACTGTACAGTTACTGTACATACAGTAGATACTATATAATGTCATGGAGTTACTCATTCCTGACAGAGCTGCTATACTGTAGGGTGTACTTTTATGATTCTCTCTTTGCAGATAGAGTCACGTGGGTTGTACTCTCTGACTTTGTACACAGCCTACGAGTCACGTGGCTTGGACTCTCTCTCTCTCTCTCTCTCTCTCTCTCTACTACAGTATACTGTACAGTATGTACACTGTACACTGTACGGTATACAACCTACGAGTCACGTGGGTTGAACTCTCTCTCTCTCTCTCTCTCTCTCTCTATACAACCTACGAGTCACGTGGGCTGGACTCTCTCCATACAATGGGTGTTCCCGCGTTGGACAAAACAAAAGGCCAATTGTGTCAAAGTCCACAAGTCCAATTGTAATCCTCTCCCTTGCTAACCTTGTTGATATTGTTCTTCTTTTGCAAAATGTCCTAGTCTTCTCCTTCTAGTCGAATGTGTTGACAGGGCTATTTTCATCCATCATCCTTGCTGCAAAACCAACAAAAATGAAAACTATTTAATTAAGCAAATGATGCAGTAGACTCCCCGCACTTTCTCCTATTGTACGCGGCCATCCAGCGATTTGCTAGCATAAAAGGTCCAAAAGAAGAATACCCACTTTTGTAGGACGTCCATCCAGCTCCATCGATAGGGTCTAGCCCGCTTGGCTTAGTGCTCAAGTGGATCAAGGGATTGAAATTGCCTCTCGTAGCTCCAGTGGATCAAGGGATTGAAATCGTCTTTTGTGCCAATGGTGTGTGTGTGTATTGTCAAAGCAGGGCAAAGTGATACATAGATTTTAAACACCAAGGATGTTGATGGTAACGTCGAGTAACGACGACGACGACAACGCCGACGAGAGTAATCAGATTGAACTATCCCCTATTGCTGTCAACGTGAAGAGTCGGCACGATTTACCACTTCAAATGAATAATCCAATCTTATCACGAAACCAAGAGAATCAAGACCATTATTATGATCCTCGCCATGGTCTGTATCAAAATCGATCACCAACCGAGGGTAACGATGAATTTGTAGCAGATATTTCCGATGTTGCGCCATTACTAGACGGTGATAACGCCAAAATCGTCTTCAAGAACGGACGCTATCCTCATCCCTCAACGTCCATTCCGCTTCCATCGGATAGTAATCATTGCCATACCTACCAAAAAAACGATCGTGGAAATAAGAAAGCCAAGACCAGGCTAATGGTTGCCTCATTAGTTTGCTTTGTATTTGTTATCGGTGAAGTAATTGGTGAGTCATTGTATCGTTGTCAACTCCTTTTTTCGTTCCTTTTTTCATGGCATCCTTCTGCCTTATTTTATCGTGGTCGTTGTCTACTCTCCCTGTCCAGATACTTATCCATGAATACATTATTTATTTACTCAATTTCAACAATATTGACTGACTTCCGACATTTTTTTTTTGCCCCCTTCATTGTGTTTGCATCCTTTCCTACTTGTTATTGCCATTCTCATCCATGCAGAAAAATGGAAATGTTGCAGTATGCTCGAATTGTTATTCTTCTACATCGATCCATCGATATCCATGACTCCAATGCACCGAGTGTACTGGACAAGACGATCGGATGACAACGCTAGTTCATCAATCGTGCCACATTTTACGCTCCAGGGTTATTGCAAGGGTTCATCACCTGTAAAAACACTAGACCAATACCAATCCATTCCTTCATCCTTTTCTCAAAACCAGTATAATTACAATCCATTGAAATAGTGCCCAATTACCAATAGATTGTTACATGGCAATGGATGAATTTCATCCTATTCAACCATTTGTCTTGGATATTTTCAAGTTCAAAGTGACCCCTATCGTTTTCAACATGGATTCGACAATACCTCAACGGTATTCAACTGAGCAGAATGAAAATGGTTTAGTTGCCAATAATCAATAAGAGTGTCGATAGATAATATCCATCCAATCTTATCTAGTCGAATTCCTGTGTGCAACTGCGTGTCTACAGTACTAGCCATTACAAAGGTCAAAAAGTCTTCATTTTTGCCCTGGGTACTCTTTTCCTGACAAGACAATTTCAACACTATTTTATTTTTGAACTCGGATTACTTTAATTACAAATTCAAAAACAATTTATAATCCCTCATTATGTCGTATACTTTGTCTTGAAAACCTACATGACCCAATGATTTCAATCACTAAACCCTATAAAATGCCGTCGTCTCCAACTTAATTCCATGCTACGATCAATGCAACGGATTACTTGGAGTACCAATTCAACATGAATCCCTTTTACCAAGTCCGATGCTACGTCTCCATAGCAAATTACAGCATAGCCTCCATGGAGAGAAAATACGTAAAATAGCTTTGTTCTGCAGTAGTTTATTCTTTCGACATTTTTGGCCTACACTGAATGCCATTTCCTTTCATGGCGAACTCAATAACGGCCAGAACACCATTTTTGTTCCATAATAAACTCGACCTACTGTATTCTACTTGGAATAATAAAGCAATCAAATTCATTAACTTGATTCTTTGATATATTTTTAGGTGGCTATTTTGCCGGTAGTTTGGCTATTATGACGGATGCTGCCCATATGTTATCCGATTTTGCCAGTTTTTTAATTAGTTTATTAGCGATCTACCTGTCGGAAAAAAGGCCGACGAGGAGAATGTCGTTTGGCTATTACCGAGCAGGTTAAAACAAACAATAAATTAAAGTTCAACATTAATTAACTATTGATAACTTGAAATCTTCTTGATCAACTACTTCTCTCGTACTTCTGTCAATCTCTTCTATGTCTTTTCAGTTGTTTCCGTTCATGAGTACTTCATTAAAAGCAAAAAATAACATACTATAGCTGTACAACAAGTGTTCGATGATTACGCAACCAGTACTTGACAGTTAATGCAATCTTGACATTATTGAATTATTTTTTTCCTATGCACGACATTGATTGCTCTTTGTCATGAACGATTGATTGATGGATCAAAATGACCTACGAGTATTTCAATCTTTTAATGTCCACTAACCTAAATTAGCAGTTTCATAACCGTATCGCTTATGCTTGAATAGAAATGATAAATCGTAACTACACTATACTACTGTAACATAGCAAAGAGCAGAAAAATGGACGTTGAAAAGTACAATTGATGTCGTACACGATCATTTCGTATATTAGTCGATTAATGATAATTATGAATAGGATTGTAAGCGATATTAACCATTTTGATGGCAAAACAAAATAATGGAATAATTTCACGTTCTGACTTTTTTTTACTATCATCAACTAGTCAACCAATTCCTTTTCTTATTCGTTTATTTACTATCAATTTTCAGAGGTACTAGGTGCTTTATTATCGGTCATTATCATTTGGATTATGACTGGAATATTAGTTTATGCTGCTGTCCATCGTTTAATGTCTGATGAAACAAATATCGATGCTGATGTTATGATTATAACAGCTGGTGCTGGCGTCGCTATCAATATTGTGTAAGTCAGATCTACAGCATTTCGACTATTTGAGTTGTACAGTATACCATTGAACGTTCACATTGTACACTATTTGCTGTATACGTCGTAAACTAGATATCAATTTGTAAGTAAGCTTGAATTCAACTTTGTCACAATACAAGTCTATCCCTACTGTTGCAGAAATGCGGTATATAAATTGTGTAATTCAATTTTATTCTTGAACAATTTAAAGCTTAGGTAAAATATTACATCAGGGTGGACATGGCCATTCCCATGGGCATGGCCATTCCCATGGACATTCTCACGGCGATAAAAAAAATATTAACGTTAGAGCCGCTTTTATCCACGTTATTGGAGATTTTGTACAAAGTATTGGAGTCTTAATAGCTGCTTATGTCATTAAATATGTTGTAAGTTGATTTTACTGAATACATTCCTAATATTATGCTATCACACCAATATGGATGATAATCGGCCATAGCACCCTAATGACGTTATTGTAATGATCGTCTTGTTGTTCTTCTTCATTAAATAGCCTCAAGCGAAAATTGCCGACCCGATATGCACATTTATCTTCTCATTTATTGTTTTATTAACGACAATTAGTATCTTACGTGATACGGTGGTTGTCCTAATGGAAGGTAATTATCATTCTTGTGTAATGCCATTCTCCTTTTCGATAAACGGAAATATTTAATTATAGTCATGGTTGAAAATACTACTATAATGTCCTTAGGACAATGATGTCTAGAATTGACTATGCTGATATGTTGCTGCTACTAATTTAGCAATTATCGTCCATAAACGTATTACGTAATCATGTTGGTTTAGGTGTTCCTAGTAATATTGATTATCAAGCCGTTAAGAAAGATCTTGAAAGTGTAGAAGGGGTTGCTACAGCTCATAGTTTGCATCTTTGGAGCCTTACAACCACAACATGTGCATTAGCGGTCCATCTTGCAATAGGTAACATGCTTTAAATGATGATCGTTAAGACAGGATTACTTCTTTCTTTTGTACTGGCCGATGGATTTGCAAAAAAAACACTAATTATATTATTATTACTATAACTTGCCGTCCCTTTTATGCCCTGTTTTTTACTTCAGTATGGTCATGTCCTACTACAGTATGTTGCAGTAAGATGATTTTTGATAATGATACCATTTATAGATCAATCGATTTCAAATCAAAAAGTATTGGTGGCTGCAGCAAAATTAATTCGTGAGAAATATGATATTCACCATTCGACCATACAAGTTGAAGAGCACCAGCCCGCAGTTTCTGCTAATTGTGACCAATGCCAGGGACCGTAAAGGAAAATAGAATAAATAATTACTTTTATAGAGTAAAATATACGTACAGTGTATCATGAAACATTCGATTTGTTACTAATAACGACCCATTGTAAAGTAAAGCATTGCGATTTCTATGCATAAAATTCAATGAAAATAACTCTGTATAATCTATACCGTCTTATAATGAATCCTTATTTTTTATGTAACATTTTAATTACCTCTCTATTCTATGAAATATTTTATTTGATTCATTCAAATAGCCTAAAATGATGTATAATAATGATTATTACCAACAAAGTTCTATTCCTAGTATCATTTATTTTACTTTGTGAATTCTAGGAGTTTCTGAATGTTTAAAGGAAAGTATAATAAACCAAATGTGATATTGACTATTGGTAGTACGATTGAAGAAATATGCTATGACGTGTAGTGATAGTCCCTTCATTGAAATACGTAAATGAAATACGTATATACCGTTTCTATTTGACTCTTGAAAAATCTGAATCGGATAATATACCATTACCCTAACCCAAGTTATGTTAATTTGTCTACCTTGAATACACCTTACTGGTATGAAAATAAGGATAATTTATGATGTAGACTAGACTACCACTTAGGTAGCTAAGCAAATTAGCAATAATTGATAGAGCTTAGAAAGTGGCGACACGTCTTCGACGAATCAACTCAACTTGCTGTTGGATCTGATTCCTTTTTCCAATCGAATCTAGTATATAACTTGAAATATTCCTACGGCTGAGTACATTGATTTAATAGCATACAGATAGGCATTAAAATGAAACTTGTGTTAAGTGCTTGAGAATACCGTACTTCCGTTGGTAAGTGATTTCAGCTCATTACGGTAGTTATTCTTAATGTGTATTGAAAGTGCAATAGTAATATGAATGCACTCCAATTTGGCATCAACAATCTCACGCTGAACTCTATTGCAGTCAATTTGAAAATATTAGATTGATGAAAATAAACTGTTAAGTTATAAGACACAGCATATGTATGCGTATATCTAGAGTATTTATCTTTTGAAATCGGAAAGTAAGACATATGACTACCCATAGCATCCAGATCATCATTATCTGATATGTAGTAGGCTATTCTGTAATTGTCAATCTACTCCATTCTATGATTTGTTCTTCGCGGTCTTGCTAACACTTGAAGCATGGTCATTTCTAACCGCTGAAGGGACTGGCATCATGCAGATTGTACTTCTATTCAATTTACGTGGTAATGTACTAGAAAGATTATTAACAAACTTTGCAGGTACCTGAGGTACAGTGTTCATTTTTAACTTTATTTATAATCTCCGATTCAATCGTTCGAAAATAAAGATGCAGGATATGATACCATTTTGACACAATCAGTTGCAGACATGAATTTGCAAGCGGTTCATGGTATTACCAAGAATCCAATTGGCTAAATGTACTCATTGATACACTACTGATGACCTGATGGTATCATTGCACTACCTATACCGATGACGAATTTGGCTTAAGGTAAAAAATTGAGAAATGAATTGACAGAATAAAGTGAAATCACATCACTCTACCTATCCCTATGTACATTACTACAGTATACATATTTTATCATCCTATCGACAGTTTGTTCATTGTTAAGGTTAAGGCAACGTATCCATTTAAAAGCATTGATGAGCAGTGATGGATGCTAAGCATAGCGCAAACGATTGGCGATTTCTAGGTTTCAAAGTTTGAACTTGAGCGGCTTTAAAGATTTCCTATATGCTTTGGTTTCTTCCTTAATTCTCCTTAAGCAGTGAGAACAAAAGATACTGGTTAGCTTGAGATTGCCACATACATTGCAGTGTTCGAAATTGCGTATCGGTTTCAATTGCTTGTTTAGATTACGCAATCTCTTCTTACGACGGGATGTTCTCTTCTTGGGAACAGCCATCCAAAGTATTCCGTGATCGTTGTCAACATCTACATGAGGTTAGACGATGAATGGATTAGGAAGAGTCGTAGCAAAGGTCCCCATCGATTTTGCTACTCTGTATAATCAATGTTATTTTACTAGCAATAACCGATAAAACAACTTTATTCAAGTTCTAGTGCAAGACAAGAGGACTAATAAGATACAGTATCCTTGTGTTATTCAGTAATCGTATTCTATCAAACACTGCTCGTCCAATGTGGAACAAGAAAGTAATTACCATCAGGTTGATCATCCAACGACGTTAAAGCATGATCGGTTGGCTGTAAATCATAGTTGTAAGCTGGTCTTAAATTCAAGGCAATCCAAGCTCTTTGCTCTAAAATACGTGCAGTTTGAAGTAGTCTACTCGCGATCGATGTCAATAGTGCCATGGACGATCAATGATAGTAATATTTAGATCAATTTTGCAAGCAATGTCGGTGATAATGTCGACTAAGCAGCAATCACCAAGTTGCTGAAAGGAATGCTGCAGCGAATCCAAGCTCAAGGCTCGTGCACGCCGTTATAAGGGTTGCAATCACCCATGGCAAGGCTATACTGTAGCATAGACTGGAGCATTGAAAAAGTTTTCCGTACCGAACCATCGATCGCCGCCGTGTCTCTGTGGCCTGCTGTACAGTGCACAGTTACAACTTCTACAGTACTATACTGTACACGTGTACTGTAAAATGGAGATTTTTACTGGATTCATGGTCATAGCGTTAACATCGATTTTCTTTATGCTTGTCTATTTAATGGGCCTTTTAAGGTCATAGCAAAGTATTAGAGATCTTCCTCTACAGGTAAATATAAAATATGTCTATATTTCTTTCAAATTTATCGGATCATTTCTTTGCAAAAATGTTGCCAACGAAGCGGATCATACACGTACTTACAGTACTCTGTACAGATACAGTGTACAGTGTACAGTATACTGAACAGTACTGTACACTGTAGCTGTACAGTACTGCATATGGGCGACTTTGCTAGCAGGAGTGCGCGCGCGCAGATCCAAGCCATGTTACAACATTATCAGGTAAGATGTCGTCAGATTTAGCGATTTTGCCTTGAATATGGAAGAATTTTACTCCAGTTGTATCATCATTTTGCCTATTCTTGATTAGAAATATCAGCTTGATACAATTCGCCTAAATTGTATTTTGCTCTTGGGCTTTTCATATCAAAATTTTATTGCTATAGGAAGCTTTTAACTGCTATTTCTCTTTTCTTGAAATGCATGCTCAATTGCTCATGGTGACTAATTCAATCAACCTGTAGTGGTGGAAGCACTCTTTTCCAGTTTATGCAGTTACTCATTTACAAGTCAATATTGCAATATAGCCATCGTTTTACCCTTGTGCCAACGCTCTTCAATCGTGCAATGCATACAACAACTTTGCATACAGGTAAGAAACTACATCAACCTTGATAAACCATTCCACGTGATATCGACTCCAATTCTGATCCTGTTGCATGGCTACCATTGATTGGAACTGAGATGCAGCCTGGATATCATGTTCCATCATTACCCTAGATTAGAATTGAGACATACTCTATCTTCAGTTCTATACGGTGGACACATCAATACTTTGTATTGGAATGTACTATTTGAATTTATCTTGAGTAATATCGAGTATCATAGTAGACCTAGCATACTTGTCTATTTAGGTACTTTACTAAAATCTACAACTGAATTATTGAGTGAATGATTGCACGCGTATATTCATGATTAGATCTTGGCAACGCATCATTGGTAAAGATTTTAATCTCTTCACATTTGGCTCAATGTAAAGTTAACGTCAATTATATCCAATTAGAGGGTAAGTTGAACTACCAGGCAAGGAAAATGTCTTCTAAATGCGTTCATCATGATTGAACATACAATTTAGAAAACCCTACAAATATGCCATATAATTAATCTTACACATATAGAAATGGCATATACCATGCACTTGCATTAGTATTAAACAGACAGATATTTATATTGCAAATATAGACATTGAAAATTAAAATATGGGACTTTTTTGTAATTAATTGGTATTCATAGAGGCTCTTGCAAGAACCGCGAGCTGATGCCTTTTATGCATACACTTTAGCACTATACCAATTGTCATACTCAGTTTGATCTATGTCTTAATTTTAATAGATGCCGTCAAAGTCGTGCCGTACCTTACCAAAAGCAGAGTTAGTATAAATATGTATTAACAAAACTATCGTGGATATTTCGTAACTTTAATTTGTAACCACTTTGTCCGTTGCTAATTGCTACATAGGATCAAATACTCTATTCTAGAAACTGTAGCATACTCTTTTGATAAACAAAAAATGGAATGCGGAAGTTTTTATTCTTATTGTTTAGTTACCAATATTAGAAGTTGGACCTAATAAATTCCTTTTCTCGGAGAATGGAATGTGCAAGTAAAAATTATTAAAAGTCTCTTGCTTTATTTCGTTATGCTAAATACTTCAATATGCGTCAACTTCATCATGCATTGCGTCATTGTAGCAACTATGTTATCAACTTTTTCTTATCGCCTTTGAATTGATACGACTATAATTTCATTTTTATCCAAAGATTTTTTTACTCTAAAGACACTTCCAAGGTTTCTAACATAGCGGCAGTGCAAATTGATGAGTGGGCCGAGTGGGAAAGAAACAACTTAAAAGTTTGTACCTATTATGTACCTATTATAGGTTTTCGCATATAACGATGGTGACCGTATATAAACAACTTATTATTATTGTTCCTTCATTTTAGCCCTCAGTCTTTCCTCATATTGTACAAGCTCTATGCGGGCGAAAGGTTGATGTTGCCACTTGTGGTGATGTTAATGCATCATTAGAGAAACTTAATATAGCACTTGCAAATAGCAACTATCTAATCGGAGTAAGCACTTGCTAAAATATCGATTGAGTAAAGTGAATGACTAGCTTCGCCTAGAAGGATTAAATGTAATCATTTTGCGTAATTTTTTAGGAGGAAATTAGCTTAGCAGACGTTATCATTTGGGGTACACTATATCCTTTTGTTGATAGTAGTCCAGCTTCTGTCAATGGTAAGGTTTAAGAGTCTTGCTTAGTATCTAACATAAAGTGGAGTGAAAATGATTATAATTCTATGAGCATAATTTTATTATATATCGCTATAATAGTAGCAAAAAAATATAAATCTGTCCATACTTGGTATCAACGCTTATCGTCCATGGATGATTTTAAAACAGCAGTCAATGAAGCCACAGGAAGTAAAGGGGTAACAGCTTTCAAGGTAGTTGGGACAATGTATACTATATTCTTTTAATTAATTAGGGATAAAATGAATCACACTGAATCAGATTAAGCTACAACTTAAATTACCACTTTGGTATATAATTTTAGAATTATTTCCAACAAGCTCCTATACCTTCAGTGTCTTTATCAACCTCACAATCTGTAACTGAAGATAGTGAAAATTCTGTTACACAAGACGAAATTGACGAAGCGTATCATGCGTGGACATCAGGACGTGAAAATTATCCAAAGAGAGAGAAACGGCCCCATCCTCTCTTACCACAAGAAGGAAAACGCAACATTCTATTAACTAGTGCGCTACCGTATGTCAATAATGTACCACATTTAGGCAACATCGTTGGTTGCGTTTTAAGCGCTGATGCATTTGCTAGGTAAGTTTCAACCTTAGCAATTGAATATTTTAATTGCAACCCTAAAAGAATCATATTGTCGTTCTTGTTTTCAATGATAAGATATTGTCGTGCACGCAATTATAATATACTATATATATGCGGAACTGATGAATACGGAACAGCAACTGAAACTAAAGCTGTCGAAGAAGGAGTTACGCCTCAACAAATTTGCGATAAATACCATGCTCTCCACGCGGAAGTCTATAAGTGGTTTGACATAAGTTTTGATCATTTTGGCCGTACAACAACGAAAGAACAGACCGAGTATGTAACGAATAGCATAATGGAGTTATAGAATGAATCGACATGCATTGTTTTCTTCCATTCTTGTTACTGATGAAATAACACAATTACTTAAATAGAATTGCACAAGATATATTTTGGAGGCTACAGGACCGCAATTATGTTACTGAAGAGAATGTAGATCAACTCTTTTGTGAAAATTGTCAAAGGTGATAATGGCATTGCAGATTATTCCACTGTTACAATTAATAAGCATGTTAAATCTTAGTTTATGCTAGTATACGTTTACTTTATAGTCAATTAATAGATTTAATTAATAAAACTTAATTATTTTTCAGATTCTTAGCTGATCGTTTTGTAGAAGGGACTTGTCCGTTTTGTACATTTCCTGATGCTCGCGGAGATCAATGCGACAAATGTGGAAAGCTCATTAATGCAATAGAATTGAAGGTAATTGCTGGGAGTGCTGTTGAGTTGCAACATTGTGCAAAGTTATTCGCTCATTAAATCACTTAATATTTGGCACTGATGATGCTATATGTAAATGTCATCGTAGGCACCCAGATGTAAAGTTTGTAAATCGCAGCCAGTTATTAAAAGCTCTAAACACTTATTTTTAGACCTCCCTAAGGTAATCACAAACATAACTTGTGCCAATGACAGACATAACAAACTCTTTTTTACATAGTAGTAGTATTATACTTAATTTATTCGATATTTTTAATTACGATTGGAAATTAATAGATTGAGCCCCAACTTCATAAGTATTATGGACGACCAGATTCCTTGACTGACTGGTCACCAGCTGCTCGTAACATAACTCAAACTTGGCTTCGTGATGGCGTTAAGAGCCGTTGTATCACGCGAGATTTGAAATGGGGTACTCCAGTACCACTGGAAGGCTTTACAGAAAAAGTATTTTACGTTTGGTATGATGCTCCTATAGGGTTAGTATATCCTGCTATACAAACTTCTCATAGCCGCTGCGGGATCCCTAGCGACAATTGCAAGTACTATCACATTTGCGCTATTGTTAAACTATTCAAAATTTTTTATATTTATAGCTATATCTCCATCACTGCGGCGTATACGGACCAATGGGAGAAATGGTGGAAAAACCCTCAAAATGTAAATTTAAGTTCAAATCATGACATAATCATGCCATGCCATCTTTGTATATGTTACAGTCAATAAGTTATTTTAATTGTGCTTATATTCTATGCTTTTTCAGGTGGAAATGTACAATTTTATGGCTAAAGATAATGTACCATTTCATAGCATCATCTTTCCAGCTTGTCTTTTAGCTGCAGATGATAATTACACTGTAGTCAATAAACTCAGTGCTACTGGTAACTACAATACTTTATTAAATTACGTAGAATAAACCGTTGACGTAGACTTTCTTGCCGATTTCTTAATGGACAGTAAAGTATTTTATTTTTAAATTCATCTTAATTATTCGATTAGAATACCTCAATTATGAAGATGGAAAGTTTTCGAAAAGCCGCGGCATTGGTGTTTTTGGAAATGATGCGAAAGCGACTGGCATTCCTGTTGACATTTGGAGATTTTACTTACTTTACGTTAGACCGGAAACTCAGGTAGAGTTGAATAAATTATTGATATAAGGGATTAGTCAATTGCTAATTGTATATGCAATGATTATAATTTTAAATAGGATAGCTCATTCAGTTGGTCTGATTTAGAAGCTAAAAATAATTCAGAATTGTTGGCTAATCTTGGCAATTTTGTTAATCGGTACGAAATACTAAAAGTTACAATGTATTTATTCTATTGATAATAAGTAAACATTAATTCTAAGCTACTAATCGTATAATAATTTCATGCTTTATATCTTATTATAGTGCTATGTTGTTTGTGTCCAACTTTTTTAACGGCGAAATTCCAGAAATGGATTTAATTGAAGAAGATAAGGTTTTACTTGCTCAAATCACTCGTGAAATTCGTACATATAATAACAATTTGGAAAGAACTAGGTAGGATGAGTTACGACTGGTTATAGTTTATGTTCCCTCCAAGGGTTTTGACGTATTGCAGCAGTTTTAAATTATTTATGGTTGGGAAAAATGCTGATTGTTTGTAAATGTAGAATACGCGATGGAATAAGAAATATTTTAAGCGTTTCTCGATTGGGAAACCAATATATGCAATCCCATACTCCGTGGAAACTTGTTAAGCAATCGGAAGCAGACAAGTAATGCGAAAGTTTCGTTCTTTTGATTTAGCAAAATCATATATTTTTTTCTATGCATATGTAAACTAATTGCATGCAAATATTGATAGAGAAACTTATTTAGCTCGGTAGAATAGTAATTCGTATTGGTACTGTTACTTTGCAGGAAGCGAGCAGGAACCGTTGTTGGAGTCTGTGCTAATATTACGTGCCTGTTATCGATACTCTTGCAGCCCTACATGCCAACTACCAGTAAAGAAATTTTGTCTCAAGCAAAGGTAAAGTTAATATCGCTATACTTTTTGTCAAGCTATTCTATCGCCCAAATATGAGTTTTAATTATCAACATGGCATAAATTAACATTGCTAACATTTGTGTACGCAGCTAGTAGATGATTATTCGGTGATCACTGACAAATTTGTATGTCTATTACCTGCTGGCCACAGGATTGGCAAGGTATGTTTTATTATCTGATCACTAGATAGCAGTGTAACCGTCAATTCAACAGATATCGTTAATTTAGTTAACATGATCTTTGCTTGTATTGATAGCCGAAGCACTTATTTGAAAAAATTGAACCCAGTAAAACGGAAGAATTTAAAACGAAATACGGTGGTAGAACAAATGCGACTGCGGTAAATTTTGTGGACTGTTTTCACTACTTTATTAAATTTATGTTCGTCATATATAGTAGTTTAACTATCGCTTACATTATCATCAATGATTTGGTATGATAAAGAAGAAGACTGAAACAACCCCGGTCGCAAACGATGTCAAAGAATTAGAAGAGCAAGTTTCAAAACAGGTACCGTAAATTGTTTAGTCAGCAGTGGTCTACTGGAATGACATTGATGCTAAATAGGATGATTAAAAAGTAAAAGGAATGGTACGGTATATCGAATGACGATAAACTGTAATTGTTACTTTAGGGTGATCTTGTTCGACAATTAAAGGCAGATAAAGCTGAAAAATTTGTAATTCAATCGGAAGTGCAGAAACTTCTTGAATTAAAGAAGCATCTAGCTATAGCTAAGGGCGAACCAGTACCAAGCAAAGACAGTAAAAAGAAAAAAAAAAAATAGTAATACGTGATATAGTTGGCAAAGTAATCTAGTCTGCTTTTTACATTTTATACAAGTCAGACGTTAAATACAACTAAGAATGCTTATCATTACTGTGGTCTAGTAATATTTTTCAATTTGAATTAAATAATGCTGGGAGTCCGATTTTAGAAATTGTAAGAATGATAGCGATACATTTTTGCTTGTATAGATTATTACTCGCGCAGAGGTTAATTTAATTAATTTTTAACACTTATGGTTTTTATGCAGTTAAGTCGAATTAAAAAAGTTAACTAAAAAGGTGCGCAATCTTAGTTATGTATGTTGGCTACTGTTTTAGCTCATTCTTAAAGGTATAGTAATACGAGTGCATATCGTTCCTAGCAACTGGATAATCTTGGTTTACTACTAAATTTAAAAGAAGAAATTGTGAAAATGCACATAAACGGTGGCTGATTTTTTATAGTGGGTGGGTGGCGTTAATCAATGGAATAATTGAATATGATAACATATGAAAATGGCTTCAAATTTCATCAGGAACAATATTTTAATCGAATCAGCACTATTATTTTATAAAAATTCGTTTAATGCCGATGATCAAGATCTTCATGTGTGAGAAATTTAGTCAAGTTTAGTTGTTAAATTATCAAAGTCTTGAGGTATAGTATACGATAGCCTAATGCATATCAGGGGAAAGGAATAATCACTGCCAACAGTAGCCGAGAGTATATAATTCTTATGCATGTTAGGGGTATATAATAAGTACGCTCTTTTAATTAGGTAGGAGGGCGTGATAAAGTCCTTGCAAATGGATTCTAAAATATTGCATCAAAAATACCATCGCTATGGTACATTTATAGTGTATACCTATATTTTAGAAAGAATTTCTATCACGTTTAATGTTCAGGACTATTAGATTGAAATAAATGATCTTGTTATAATATGCTCATATGATTAATAGCACCTTTGAAATTCATGAAAAATTATTTATTAATTAGCTTGATGAGGAGAACAGTGATATTGCAATATACCTTTTTATAAGATATCTATTTTGCATCATACCAATGAAACCGTGTTAATTACATCTGCCTTAGCGATGATGACATCGTAGTGTGCATACTAGCTAAATGTAGCTACTAAATACAATAAATTTTTAGCTGTAGATTATTTTATAAATTGTATATTCTATGTGTAATGTAAACCAACACATTTGTAAGTATAAGTGATAAGATGTAAGTAGCTTGGAAGGAGCTTACATCCACACTGCTAGAAGTAGGAGTTTCTGTCACTGGATTTGTTGGTTTCAGTATTGCTTCAGTCGACTTTCTCGTCGGTGGAATAGTAACCGTTGATGTTCCATTGACTGTAAAATAATTTAATTACTCCTTCATTGTCATGCAAGAATGAATGCTGGCTATACAATATTTGTCTTAGTTTATTCTATCTACGCGTAGTAAGTCTAGCTTGTATTTTATAATATCTTCATAGCCTCCGACACTTGCAACGACTATGATCTATACTATTCATATAGATGAGCTATAAATAGGAAGTTATAGTTCACTTTGTCGTCTTATTTGACAAGTTACTGGTACTTATTAACTCGTAAAACCTGAAGGTTAAAATAAGGAATTGAACAGTAAAGCAGCTACGTTCTACTTTACGCAATCTGCTATAGTATGCAGAATAGTTTAATTCATCTGATTAACATTGTAGATCTTAGCTGGAAAGAGTAGCGAGAACTGTCAAGGAAGTTCACTTTGGAAAACAAATCGACCAAACACAGACCTGATTCATACCAGCTAAATATGTTTAAGCTATTTATGAAACTGATATGGACGATTGTAGATCGTTTATAAAACCTGTCTAGTATGTGCTATTTTCTAAGTATACTATCATACTTTTTCTATCTGACATCAAAATTAACGCCTACCAGAAATATAGGAAAAAACTTACGCATATTTTGCATTGGTTGGTATAAAATTAGATCAGTTATAGTTTTACATAAAACTTGTTTATTTTGATATTGGCAAGGCCTGGGACAGATTAAAATTTATTCAAATTTAGCGTAAAACTGTAGCTAGTAAGATTTAAGAAGCATGGTAGCCTAAGGTAAATAGCTACAAAATGTGACCAGTACGCATAGTTAAGTATTAGGAAAAGTGATTTTTAAAAACACTCTTATTTAGAGTTTAAGGGCCAATTTGATTCAGTAAGGTAAGAAAATGAACTTACTGACAATTTTAGCAGTAAATGAATTCAATAAGATATCCTGAAAAAACTTCATCCTTTTTTTTGTACTCTCTGTTAGGCTAAGCCTTTGTGAAGCATATTATGATCACGTTAGAATACTGTCATGTGATTGCTAGCTTATTTTAATAGCAATTTTAGAAATGAGATAATTGGACATCTTTTATTAATTTCTAAGCAAATACATTAGACTAATTGTATTCGAGGCACAGCTTTTTGCCTATGTAGTAGATCGGAAATTTCTTATTGGTTTAGGGTTTGATATTTAGTTAAATATGTAATCAATTCACATCTATTCATAGCGATGAGGCAATATATTAATATTGGTTAACATTTGTAATTGGTTAGATCAGCCACATTTTACTGATGATTTTCAATATTGATATTGACTCTGGTTTATTCGTATTTGCATTTAAAAATAGATACTGTACTTGATTAATAAGCTAATGCCTTTATGAAACCGCATAATAGCGCCAGTATTATTTCTAGTTCTAGTTAAATGGTAGTATCAGTCTTTGTTTTGAATTAAAGCTACTACTGTTATTATTTTTAAAATGAGGCCAGGAAGAGTTTAATGGACTCATTACACTACCTAAATAGCTACAGTTGAGATGAATATACGAGTGCACGAGTATAAGCCAAGCATGAGACTTAAAATAAAACTATACAAATTATGATTAACGGCTAGAAGGTTTTAATGGACTCATCACATTAGTTAATTACGACTTTATTCCTTGATAGCACTTTATATCTATATGTCAATTTGTATGAGGCATACGAAAACAACGTTTTTCATCAATTCTGTTCAAAATTGATACTGATTAAACCTACATCATTTCAAATTTCGTTATAATGCTTAATATAAGAAAGGCGGCTTAATTTTAAATTCCAAATGTTTAAATTAATTTCAGACGGTTTCAAATTGAAGTATTAACCGTGATATACATCAATTTAAGCACATCGCTATTTCATTACTTACCAACGCATGGGTACTGTAAACAACTGCTGCAGCTTTATAGCTATCGAAGTAAGCATCAATCAAAGACTTAGTTTTATTGTCATTTATGCTATTAACTTTACATCATGCCAGATAGGTAAGTTAATAAGCTTAGGATTAAGGTCAAGAGAATATGCTTCGATTGATAATATCCCAATGCTGCGTTATTGTTAGGAACTGTTGTCTGTTCTGTTCCGTGATTAATAGTTGCTGTAGCTGTTCCATTAACTGTAATAGCAATAATAGAAAGTTAATAGATTGTTAAAGAACGAAACGAGATTATTGACATGCTAATATGACCGTATTGCGCATTAATAGGAATGGATACAATTTGTCTAACTCAATTAGTATTACCATGCAAGCCATGGGTGTTGTGAATAACGAGGTTATCTATAGCAAAAACAAACGATGCTGGAGGTCCATAATAATCCCATGTAATTCCAATCAGCATCTAGAAATGATGGAATAGAAATTGAATCTTGAAGAGCTTTCCGTTAAAGCATTGTTATAAAAGCTACTGTGATATGAGTTAAGTTATAAATCACTATCAATTACTAGGAGTTATTTCCTCTATTAGCTAAAAATAAATGACTCAACTTATCAATCTCCTTTGCAATGCGAAGTCGTGCATATAAACTTACTGTAAATTTTTCGTAGGTATAAAATCCATTGCTTGCATCGGCCTCCTTAAATTTTTGCCATCCATTAGTAGCATAAATTGGATAATAGGAATAGCTTGAACCACCTTCTGAAGAGCCTGGAAGATTTTCATAGGCTATGAGTAAAGTGACATTGGTTAAGACCCCCGCAGCATATCGATCTAAAGTTGTCTAGAAGTGAAATAATTGAAATAGAAACCAGTAATTTAGCCTAAGATGTAACGCGCTACTTTTAAAATCTCTAAGCTCAATTCTCTAATCGGCTAGTAATTGGAAAGTAGTACAACATCGAAATTAACGCGAAGGAACATACTTTAACAGAACCCGCAGATGGATTAGGGGTTAATAAAGGGCTAGTCAAAATAATTCTTCCTTGAGATACACCATAAGGGGATCTGAATACATACATGTAGCCTCCATTGCTCAAGACTAATTACCATATTGATAAGAAGGGAATACAAATTAGAAATGGAAATGGATTACTGTTTTCTTGTTATACGAATAACAAGGTCATTTGATACTCTAAGAGGATGATCAGGAAGTAAATTGTAATTGACCTGATTGAGTTGGCTTAAATGGAACACTATCGTTTTGACGCCAAATCCATCCTACATTATTGTATACTTCCCATCCACATAAACCGCTGGTAAATTGGCAATTGGTTGGTTCATTATTGGTATCTAAAATGTTGTTGATTAAGAATTAGAATAAGCAATAGCTACTATATCGTCAATATTGAAATATTATTTCTGTAATCAACAAGACACGTACAGTAATAGCTCTGTTTAGGGATGCAAGCAACTGTTGCAGTTTGACCTTTGCCATTTAGGCATGGCTCTGGCCTAGTTGCAACATTCGCTGCACATTGTGAAAGTTTGATCTCATATCCAGAACAGTTGATCGATCTTACGATGGATAAGGGATAAATCGTGGATGATGGTGGGTTAACTGGAAAAAGTGTTGAATAAATGAGTTTTATTTTATATAGAAAATATCTTCATTCAGTGTGGTTGATCATTGCATTCTAATTATTTCAATTATAACGAAATAGAATTAGCTTAATGCTTTACTAGATGAGCTAGAAGCGCCAAGGTAGCCAGCTTGGCGACAGAAAACATCGGCCTCTTTTAGCCCCCAATCTCGATTACAGAATCCGCCAGATTCTTTAGAGTTAATGTTGATATTAGGAATACCAGCATTAGATTTGTTCTGATTAGGATGTTGAATAGATAATAGGTACTTATTCGATGCTATTAAGCAATATAAGGAAATAGTTTGATCAGTAAGTTCATTAGCATCAATGTTGTATGAGTAGCTAAAAATGTTGCCGGGCTACATTTGAAGATTTGTATTTTAAAGTCATCCAGGAGTAAAAGTATAAAATTGGATCTATCGAATAGATTGCAGCAAGCGTTAGGATTGACGTTACTAAGTACAATATTGTCAATATCCTTGAGAACAGGCTACAGAAATTAAACTATTTGGCAAAATCAATCTTACATACGGCATATTAAGTGTAATTAACTCATCTCAGGAGTAAAAGAATAAAATCTACCTAATTTAATTCAGTAAGTACTAGGATTGATGATAATAAGTACAGTGCAATGCTGTCATTATCCTATGATATATACGAAAATGAAATTATTTGGCACAAGCGTTTCTTACTCAAAGGAGATTTTGGAGAAGCCGAATAACATGCTAGCCATTGATTTGCTGTATAAATTTTAGGATTAGCATTAGCAGGAACTGAACATTGAGAAAAGGAAGTTGCTGTTGATGGACATTTAATGTCAGTTAGTTTAATGCAAGTATCGTTATATCGACCAAACGACGAACCTAAGAAGCGAAAATGAATTTGCTTTTAATTTGATGGTAAGATTTCTAAAGGTAGCTATGTCAGCAGAATTGAATATTAGTATAAGACTTACGGGTACTCCAAGTACTTCCCACTTCGCCTAAGCCAGTTTGCTTGCACATTAAATTGATTGCTCGAGCTAGTCCTGGTACTGTCATTGGACTATACCCGTATACATAACATATCCTGTACCAATAGCCATTAACATAAACAGCGGCTTGACCAATCGTTTTGCTTTCAATGTTATCCAAGGAAGTGATGGCGACAGGATTTTGAACTAAGATATGAATGAGTATATATTTATTGTTAGAAGACTTTCTATGATTATTGCTTTAGTGGTCAATTTAAATTTATTGCCACTCTTGTCGAAAGGAATCATTTTTAAGATATGATGAAAAATGGAAAACTACTCAAGGTAGCTAGCAATGCTCAAAAAATAAGGTATCTAGATGCAACTTACATCCTAATGGATAAGGTGGATTAGCAGGGATAGCAGGATTATTGTTACCACAAGCTGAAATACTACAATATTCCCAAACTGCAGTCTTTGATGATGTGTAGCACCATGGTCTATTTCGATTTGCACCAGGGTTTCGGCATTGATTGGAATTTAGCTGGGAGTGTGGGTAGTTGCGAGTGTTATAGGGTGACGAAACACTATCCCATTGCACACAAGCTTTGCCGCTTTCACTAGTAGCGACGGATCCGCGAAAATATTCTCCGGTGCCTGTATAGCATGTCATTTCTAATAAAATACAAGATTAAAATAAGGTGGTGCAAAAGGCTTTTTGCCTGGGACTAATCTTAGAGCAGAATTACTTATACTTCTATTTTCAAATGGAAATATGGATTAGATGCAAAAGATACTCGGTAGTCGCAAAGGAATAAATCTCCAAATAGATTGACATTATACCATAGATATTTGTATCATTACTAAAAGTAAAAAATTCTCGAAATATTTTACTGTAAGCTATTACCATCAGGCGAGGCATGAAAGAAGAGCAGGCCAAATTTGCCCTTGGATTTACCAGGGACTAGAGCACCAAGTTTCCCTCGGATGATAATCTATTAGTAAAAAGATAATAATACTCAGAAGGTTCAACGTGGATTATTTTACAGCCAATCATTATAATCATTTTTTAATAGCAATTTACATGGTAAAGATCTTGATTAGGTAGAAGTGCTCCATAGCTTTGTTGATGTTCTTTGCTTGAAGGCTCAAAAAATGTAGCAGTCTCAACAAGATGCCTTTTCATGCTATACTTTGGGTACATGATATAGATCTTGATGGTAGATTTAGAAAGCTCAAGGAGTTGGGTAATATATCTAATCTGAAAGATAGAAACTCAAAGCTTAACTTAATTCATTATTTAGCCAACAGACGAATGCTAGCTACAATGGCTTAAACAGCAACATTAAATGTTACAATTTTTATACAATGAGATCTAGTCTCATCGCATAATCGTATATTTTAGGTCAAAATAAAGTGCTGTGATGTCTTGTTGGCATATTATTCTTCTTTTTAATTTAGTAGGAATATATAATTACTTACCGAGATAATCATGGTGCCTGGTGGCATTTTCATTGGTGGGCTAATCAACTCGGCGAATTGTCCATCATCATATGTTTTAGTAGTATTGAGGAAAAAGCCAAATGTGCTATCTGTATTCATCGATATTAAAGGATTTGTAATCATTGCATTAATATTATTTGGTTTACTTTTGAATATACAGCAGGCACCGTATACTAAAATAATATATTTATAATAGATCAGCAATGCTTATGCAAAGTTATGGTATCGTATCTTACTGAAGGGAGTTTATCTCTAGATTATCAAAATTACTGTTAAAATAGTATCTTAGGAAATTTGCATTTGCCACTGTCTTGTACTAACCTTGCTTCCAATCTAGAAAATCAATCGCTTTGGCTTGCTTCCATCCACATGCCGATTTAGTAAAATCGCACTTTGTTGCGTATGAGGTATTTTCTGTCATGGAAGAGAATTTGATTCTTATTAGAAAAATTGCAGTATAGCTAGCATATGAATTACAAGGAGATGGCTTTGATTAGAAATTAAAAGAATAGGATTATAATCTGTATATGAATTATGAAGGAGAGGCATGGTGAGATAGTTTGGTTAAAATCTTAGAAAGGTTGAATTATATAACATGTTGCGCATAGCTAGAACATAAACTATGAATAGATTGTAAAATAAAATAGTAATGACTAACAATAAAATTAAACTTATATGAATTTTTCTGTAAGTAAATAGTACGAAGATGTGCTTGGATTGGGATCAAAATATTGATTAAAACAAATCGTAACTTGGATACTATGATAGGGACAGGTTATATTACTTTCAGAAAAGTAAAATAAGAGCGCGATTTAAAACTATAAATAGATGATGCCAAAAGTTTGCTTAAGTCATAATAAGAGGATAAAAACTTTTAATTGTAAACAAATTGGAATTGGAAAATATAGTGGAAAACCAAGATTAGTTAAAGAAAAACTGGAGAGCATGATTTTAAATTACAAACAGATGATGTCATAAGTTTGCTTAAATCACAAACAGAGTATCAAGTTTACTTGCAGACAAATAGGGGAGCTTAATTTTAAATAATAAATAGTATAATGGGCAGCTGAAATCGGATACACAAATAGCTATAATAAATTATAAAAAGATGAAATTGTGGGTTAATTTCGTTCAGAAATAAGGGAAATAAGTCGTTTTTATTAATTGTAGGTGGACATTATTCATGATAGCTTTTTTAGTGGAGAATTCGAGAAATTGAGCTATAGCCTGACAAGATTTACTAATGGTTGGCGTAATGGTATAATTTGGATTAGACTTTAATGAAAGGATAGTTTGTACATAAATTACAAATACAGGTGTGGTGCGATAGCTCAAAACAAAGCTGGAAGATAAGCTGCGTTCTTCCAGTGAACCGGAAATGAATGATACGATTAAAGCTGTATCACCAATTTAATTTCCAATTACTTTACAGTTTCGAAACAGATTTAAATGGTTGTTGGCTAACAAAACAATGTGTCTTTAAATGCAATAGCTCATCAACGTAATTTAATAACGTTAAACTCTATCTTACCGTTAAAGCCATAGATAGATTGAATATTAAATCCTGCTTTCTTGACGCGTTGATGACTTGTTTCATCATATATGTCTGAAACAAGTAAAAAATTTTATTTTTATCTATTTCTAAACCTTAGTCTAGGCTCAGATGACAATGCTTGTATTTTAAATGTTGAACTAATAATGATTAACCGGATATTACAGTAATCAGATAGCTAAAATTACGAGTGTAAGAGTATACACTTTGCCCAAAAATATTTAGCTCAAATGTCTGCGCAGCAAGAATCCAAGCCAATAATGTTGGTAGTGAAAGTGATTTCAGAGTTATTTCAAAGCAAGATGATGAAATAACTCAATTTCAAATAATTTGGTTATAACGCATGAACTAAGGCTATCAAGTAACAAAGATTATATTTTCTTACTTTAGTGAAACTGTATAATTGTGCTCATTTACCTTGAGAATCTGCTAATTTTTTGACTAGCAGCTCATTAAAGGAGTGTTTATGGCGCAAATTTGCAGATTTACAGTAGCCTACTAGTTTTATGTTGGCATTTAGAGCAAGTTCTATTAAGTTTTTGACGCCTTTTTCATCACAAATCGGCTCTTCTTCGACAAATCTATGAATACAGACATTAGTGTTAAGATCCCGCAACGATGATTACAAAAATGTCCGTAAAGAGTTAGCATCACTGATTTGCTCGAAACCACATAGAGACTAGCTTTATAACAAGACAAGTTACTCCGACTGCTACATATTTTCTATATCGCTTTGTGCCTGTATGAGAATTTAAGATTTTAATAATAAAAACAAGATTGAATATAACTACAGACTGCAAATATAACACCTTTAGCTGCCTTTTTTGACTATGGTACAGTAATTTTACAAAATCTAAGGTAAAATTTAACAATATAATCGACAAAGAATAGCAGCAAGCTATTAGACTATTAATTACATTAATTAGTTATAAAATAATTGTACCCTTTCTTTAATAGTTTTAACTGCACGAATACTGTATGCTAATTGTAGTAAATTTAGAAATGTAAGGCTTTAAGAAACAAATAGAAATAATTTCCAGTATCGTAGGATCAAATTTCTCAGGAAAAAGAAGAAGAAGAAGAAATAATAATTTAAAGAATCGTAATAGACTAGAAGTAGGCAGTGTTACCTAAAGTACTCGTAGTGATAGAAAATTAATATCGTGGGTCATTATTGATGATTCTATTAGAACTTACAGTTGTTTTATGCCCTCTGGTATAGCTGAAATCGAAGCAGGTATAGCTTTACATCGAATATTTTCATCTTGGCAATGGCAATGATCAAGACATCGTGAAGCCCAATTAAAATCATGATGGGCAGTATTACAACCAATTGAACTGAACAGGCAAGGCAATATTAAGTAAACGACTAAATAGATTATACGCGAATCCATAGAATTATAGATAATTTCTCTCGATTTAATTACAGATAAGTTAGTTTAAGATGTAATCCGAAATAATCAATATATCTTATTACAGTAAGTCGTGATTAGCTTTTTTCTGCCTATAAATTAGTTATTCTTATCCTTTTTATCTATTTCAACTTTCATAATTTATTTACTTGCGTATACCTAAGTATGTGTTATTTATTTAGCTAACGAATACAATCACGTGATAATGATTTTGAAGAATATTGAATTGTGAGATAGTAAAGGAATTTTATTCACATCTATTTGAATAATAAAGCAATTAAATTCCTTAATGGTACTGTGATTTAACCTCATGCATTGTAATGCAAATAGCTTTGGAAAAATAGCTCTCAATTAAGCTTGGTATGTAATCAAATCGGTGGCTAAAGATAGCACTTTGGGTGGTGATATTGATACTTCTTATAAATCCTATTGGTTAATCTGTTGCACTATTATACTTAAAGAATTTTAAGGATACCAGTAGCTGTTATACTTTTGTTTCAAGTGAAGATCAGTATTATCCGACTTAAGTACATTATAGTTATGTAATATACAGTACTAATTATAGGGATATCTTAAAAGTTCCTGCTAATTAATATCATGTGTCTTAATTAATTATTTGATAATACGCTAGTAATATCCTTTTCAATTCTGCGAAGTCTACTATGCTATTTTTAGCTAGCATTAGTTAGAGGTAATAAAGGTTATTATTTAGAATTCTACTTCAATATTTTATATTGTAATTAGTATCGTAGCTTGTAAAAATAGCTCATTTTATTGGATTGCTGTACATTTTACTTGGTATCTTAGTATGTTGTGTGCCCGTTTACATTATTCGGGTTGGAATTGAATAATATCTGACAGCATAATTTTTTCAAGAATTATATCAAGCAAGATTGTAATTTAAATGATCTAGTTAGTTAATTAGAAGAACACTTAAGCTTCAATAGTGATAAATCTGATATTATTTTTAACTATAAGTGCAGTAAACGTTATGTTACTTTGCCATCAAATACAGCAGAAAGGTGCCCAGATAGTACCCGTCAATATTAGTATACGATGTAGGGGAAATTTGTTGATTATGAATTGTTCTTGGACGGTGTGATATCAACGTCTAAAAGTATATTAAGATTAGCAGTAAACAGCGATTACTATGAGAATCTAGGCAACAGGTCAAATTAATAGATCTCATCTGCTCAGCTGGAGGCTATCAGTAAGTTTAGAAACACTAAGTAAAGCTAGCAGAACGCTAACTTATTTACAAACAAGAAGGTAAAATGAACCTTTCTACAAAGTTTTATAATAATATATTAAAAAAAAAAAAACACAAAGATCGACTCATTTTCGAACAACTGGCAACTTCAATCCAAACGATAATAAAGGAATCTGTAATCATCGAGATTATCTTTGAGTTTCATTTTGTAACTATCCAAGGTTCTTTAATAGTGCTAACTATTACACTACAGTAGACTACGTTAATATTCGTGGTCATACATATAGACCGTGCAGTATACCGATATGGAATGATGGAAGTCATTATCATCCTCATTTTCAAGTAAATGCAGTAAATCTGCGTAATAAATGGTGTAATACTGATGTGATATAATTACATAGATGTTATAATAAGTATTGCAGTGTAAATAGTTGCTGCATTAACTAATTTAGTTACTATACCGATCGTCATTATCGGATAGTCGGAAATTATGTAGAGTCTTTCGTTTTGGAACGTATTACTGTAGTAAAGTAGCCTTCACATTGATGCTATCACTCATAGATAAGATTTAGCGTAACGTGATGTAGATTTTTTATGTTATTGTTATGATCGATAGATGTCGGATATTATATAAGTGAAAGGGAATTAACTCTCTTTAGATTCTCTGGCACTCTCCTGTCGTCTAACAAATTGCCATGCTAGACTATGAGATCATAATCAGTATGACCATAATTGAATTTGTAATAAAGGCTTATCCTAAGCTCCTGTTATTGTGTTAATACTTTTGTGTAAGTAAAAAGTATTTGGAGACCGACGCCCTTTATTACAATTACTTACAGAGTACAAAACGCTTCTATTTAGTGAATGTAATATCGCATAATTTGATATGCTATAGATATAAATGTCACGACCTAGGTTGTGACAAAAGGTAATAATAATTATCCCTCTTTTTCATTGATCTAGCAAACTTACAATATCGCTTGCTAAGAATTAGAGTTTCCTTCTAATGATTCTTTTTGCGCTGATATTATCGGTATGACTCTGCCTTTTATGTTACCGACAATTTCCTCTTCGCTTTAAACAATTTAACTTACTGTATAGCTTTATTCAACATTACTGCAATAATTAATCACTCAAGTCCTTTTTATTGATAAATAATCCCTATTAAAAAGATTATTTTAAATTAATGAATGAATAGATTAACTTTTCCGTAACAGGAACAGCTCAATAACATCGCTAACAATCTCCTAATCGACGCGATGATTTAAAATTATTTTATGGCATGTCTATGTAAAACTAAAATATTTCAACTACACTACAGATATGTTATCATACTCCTTATTAGGCAGAAAGGCATTTCAATCTCGGAACGAATTATAATAGATGAACTGTATTAACTTCCAGAACCACAACCTGATTATTAATTAATCATATCACAGTCGTTGTATAATCTTTATCATAGTATACAAGCTACTACACAGCTGTTGTTGTGGAAGTCAGTCAGTAGGTTATTTAATTGGCACTTGTGTCCAAGTTTACTGTTGTAAGAAATAAAAATTGATATTAAAATTATAATCTTTTACCATACTTTATAGATGATATTATGATCATATACCTAACTTTATCTAATGGCTAGTGTAACTGATATCGTAGCTAATATCTAACACTATCTACAACAATATTCAATGAGGATGAAGAAGAAGTGAATTGCAATTGACCTGATTGAGTTAGCTTAAATGGAACACTATCGTTTTGACGACAAATCCATCATACATTATTGTACGATTTTTGTCCATAGAAACTGCTGGTAAATTGGCAGATGTTAGGCACCCAGATTTAAAGTTTTTTAATTGTATTCAGTTATTAAAAGCTCTAAACATTTATTTTTAGACCTTCCTAAAGTAATAACGAACTTAATTTATACCAAGGAAAGACATATCAAACTCTTTTTCAGATAGTAGTATTTTTATACTTAATTTATTCAATATCAAAATTTCGAGGCTTGGTATACAATAGTCTACTGCATACCATGGAAGAGGAATAGTCATTGCCTACAGTAGCCAAGAGTACGTAATTCTTGCACGTGAAACTGTCCTTAGTGATAGGGCGTTTATAGCCTGCCACTTGAATAGGATGAATATAAAAATTTGAGTATAAGTTATCATATATATCTCTTTGGCATTCGGGTGGAAATTAGTTTGCATAGATTTACTATTTATTTGAGTTACTATCACGTGGTCTTTGCTGATACATTATGATAATAATATAAATTATTTAGAGGAGTATATATCATGATTTGACTTAAGAATAGCAGACAACAGGGAATATAAAATTACTCCATTAGCATAACTATTTGGCTCACGTACCCAATTAGATCATTACTATTGGTTTATATGACAACTTGTTTACAGTTACGTAATCTAATGAATTTCTAAATTTATCAATTCAATTAAAATTCAAGATTTTTAATCTATTATGATATGTATGCTCTGGTTACCATGGGTAAGTTGTTGATAAGTTACTTAGCAGCGAATTGTAATAATACTACGAAGAAAATATATTAGTAACTGTACATTTCTTATTGACCATGACTGTATGGATATATATTTATATTTATGTTACGGCCACTTCTAAGGCCGATTCGGTCCTTAGATTAACGCGTATATTGAATAAATTCTAACTAGCTTGCGATCGGATGGAATACTCCTGTAAATTAAATTGATTTTCAATTTCTTCTTGTGTATCAGTTTTATGCATAGGGTCAGCAATCGATCAAATGTACTAGAAGAGGAATCGGTGAATTGATCAATAACCTTGCCATAGAAAAAAATTATTGATGAGAATAATAATAGGACTAAAGAATCTTCTGCGAAATTCTTATTCATTTAACAAAATTATCTATATTCGCCTAGAATTCTCAGATTATTCTCACTAATTTTAAGATATGTAATTTAACTGATTCCTACTACTAAATAATATCCACTATTGGGATAATTGAGAGTGAAGAATAAGTTTCTATATGGAATA